>NW_015150878.1:139115-150098 GCF_000732505.1 Cyprinodon variegatus | reverse complement strand
ATATATATATATATATATTTATATGCACATATATATGTGAACGCGCAGGCGCGCGCTTTCAGGAAATCCTATACACTACTGTTTAGGCTCTAAAAACATTCTAAATGACTTCGTTTCGAGTAAATTCTGCCTCGGGCGCCATAGACCTCCATTATTTGAATGTCAGCAGACAGCAAGAAGCCTCCCAGATCTCCAGATGCATTTGAGATATCAAAAAAGTACTCCAGAGTGTTGTTCAGCATGGGGGTGAGTAGAAAATGAAGGCTAATCATGTTTTGGGTGTACTATTCCTTTAAACTTCCAGGCTATTCAAGATGCTATCAGATTCCAAATTCTTATTCAGTACCAGACTACAGATTTTCATCTTTTTTTCTTTTTAAGAATCTGAGCAAGGCTCTGACTACAAAGTTTTGAAAGGCCTTGACCAGTCAAACTACTTACTCACGACTGCATTATTGGAACCACTCTTTGAGTTTTATTAAACCTTAACTCTGGATATTTGTGAAAAAAAAAGTTTTTTTTAATTTTATTTTCTAAATTTTCCTAAGAAACCAATATTTTATATTGTACATGTTAACCAAACAGAGGATCTCCCCCCCAGGGATAGATGTATTAAGGAAATGCCAGCGTGAGTTATGTGGTGTTACAATGTTGAATAAGTGTGAAGGCAAAAATATCAGCACATATGCTTTTAAAAGCTTGTGTTTTTTGGACATATTTTTGTTTTGTTTGTTATTTCCAACAAGACTTTCTGATTCTGGGTGAAGGCTATAGGGACGTGTCTACATGTCTTCACTCAGCTGCAACCTCCATAAGCTCCTGAATAATTCCTGCTTATTCTTGGCGGACCCAGAAGTATACAGCAGTCTCGATGTGACTGAAAAAGAAGCACACTTACATGCATGAGTAACCGAGAAGCTGTTGGACGACTCGAGATTGTCGACATTGTAGTTGAGGTGAAAAGGTTTCTCAGTGGTGTTTTGATTGGTGTTGTAGAGTTGGACAGCAAACCTGAACGCGCTGTGCTCCTGCACAGTGGATCGCATGAACAGTCCCCCTTCAAAGAGATAAATACCAAAATCAGACAACTCTAACGGTGGAATGCACACTCTATAATCATAATTTCCGTCCATTCTTTTTATTGGATGGGAAGTTACTCAGCAGGTACAAAGAAACTGTTATTAATTTAAGAAGCAACTCGTTCATTTCCGAGCAGTGCGCCGGTGTGGAACTCTTCGGAACAGAAAGGGGAAAAATTAATACTCTCTTTGTCTTAAAAATCTCTCAAAAACCATTTCTGACAGTTAATGTAGAAGCTGCAGCTTAATTGAAGCTTTTTATTCAAACCAGCTTCCTTAAGAATGCAGCACTGCCTGTGGAAAATCAAGTTACTCGGCGTCATTGCGCAGAGCTCCGCATGCAGTTTCCAGTATAAAACTGCAATCATGCATTATATTAGCATTACACAAGCAAAAACTGCAGCCGCCCAACACAGCGGGACACTTACCGATGTTAATCTGATTCGGAAATCCGGCCAAGGACTGGTCCGAGAGCCACAGCAGAAAGAAAACCACGCGTTGTGCCATTTTCTCCGACCTGATATTTTCAACTCCTTAAAAGGTTTTCTCTAAGCAGATTCATATGTTCGGGATAGATGCCGGGAATAAATGGAAATCCAGTTGGTAGATGATGGTGGCTCACAGAACACCGATTCATTCATTGAGGTGCAGCCCAGCTGCAGAACATTTTTTTTTTTTTTTTGCAAGTAAGAAAGAGAGGCAGCGAAAGAGACGGAGAGGGAGGGATGTTGGGGGAAGATGAAGCTGATCTGAACTCTGATTGGACCCTTCGCGGCAGGCCAGCGTTGGTCAAACTTGATCTGACGTTAAATTAAAAAAAAGCCTTAGCCTGCTAGATTACGACACCTTGGGAAGAGCTCGGCACTTGTCAATATTAGTCCTCCGCTGACCGAGTCAATAAAAAAAAGAACAAAAAGACACCGCATTCTTATTCTTACTTGGCTAGCTGCTTCCAGATGCGACATCAGTCGCTTTATTGTTCGGATGTAAAGAGAAGCGGCATTTGCTCTGCTGGTCATGTGTAGACTATGATTTTTTTGGCAAATACTCAGAATTACATTTTCAAAGTTTGGTTTAATAGGGAGAGTGAGGAAGAAAGACCCAGGAAATCGCGAGTTGAAAGTAAGATCAGTAAGTGATTAAAATAAATGAAAGTGAAAGAAGAAAGCCAAACATTT
This sequence comes from Cyprinodon variegatus, assembly GCF_000732505.1. Lineage (NCBI taxonomy): Eukaryota > Metazoa > Chordata > Actinopteri > Cyprinodontiformes > Cyprinodontidae > Cyprinodon > Cyprinodon variegatus. Next base: position 147,841 of record NW_015150878.1, on the reverse strand, counting down.
TATAGAGTTAACCACACAGTCAGAATTTTAACTTTAGAGGAAAACGCGAAGCCTCAGCGAGCATGGAGCTGACCATGGTGCTGAAAGAGAACCGAACGAAAGTTCTGTTCGCTCAGGGCATGTTTAACCGCATTTATTTATCACCTAATAGATCAGACATTATGTCAACATAACAAAAAAAGAAATATTTTGTTTCCATACGCATGACACTTAAGGAAGACTAACAATATTACATTGCTTTATGTTGGTCTGTGGCAAGATATATGTATTTTAAATCTTCTGTGACATTTTCTTTTTTTTAACCCCTTGAACCCTACGGACCCACCGGTGGGTCCAGCTGCTACGTGACCTCGTAATTTTACCAAACCCCCAGTATTGATGTAAAAAACTTATTTGGCACAGTTTGGTGACATTTATGGATAAATGTGCCAAAATGGCCTCTCCGCCTAAGAAATTTCTCACTAATACCATTCTAAAATAAATATGATTCATCTGATTGAGTCCAAATTTGGTATATTTTTACACAACATTTAGATTTGAAAGTCTGTACTACTTTTTTGTGCTATAAATAATATTTTGGTAGTGTTTTGCAATGTTTATTTCAAAGAAAATTTTGGCGAGGTTCAAAAAATGCAAAATATTTTGTATTTTGTCCCTAATATTTCAGGCAGGGTCAAAGCTACAATGGTGCTGACACCACAAAACCATTCTATGACATCTTACCTTTACAGACGTACCAAAAGTTTCTTCTTAAATCTAATAGCTTTAAGGCTATAAGTTATTTACTTTTGTGTGTTCGTGTCAGGCAGAAATTTATTTATACCCCCTTAGGGTGTAAGAGGTTAAATAAAGTTCAGTGCCACTTCTTTATCACGTTTTTTCTCTTAAAGATGATACAAATCAGAACATGATGGTGAAATGTCGGGAAAAGCACAGAGAGTTTTAATAATAATAATAATATAAGATCTTAAATGTCCAGGATATTGGGTCATGTTGTGATATTACTTAGTCATAAGAGGATGACAATTTGCTGTAGAGTAGGGGTCAAACATAGTCATTTCCAACAAATTATTACATCTCTAGGAGTTTAATATGCTATAAGATTACATTGATATTTTGTCACATGAGTATTGATTTCAAAGTTAAATAATCTTGGCTGCCTGCATTTAATGACTGATAGCATCAGTTTTAGTTTTAGTTTTATTGAAAGGATCCCCATTAGCTACAGCTATGCTGCAGCTATTCTTCCTGGGGTCCTGAAAAAATATATACATTAAAAACAAAACTAAGAATACAACCAATATTTGAAAGAAAAAGAAAATACACAAACAGATATAAAAATACATATACAATATATACACATATTAACGTACATATGTACCCTCATGCGGGTGTGATATATGACAAATATAAAACACATTCTACACTTACACCTGTAAACATGCATACACATATACATACATATTCACACACATATACAGAGATGGCAAAAGTACTCACTTTCCATACTTGAGTAAAAGTACAGATACTTGTGTTAAAAAATACTCTGGTAAAAGTGGAAGTACTGATTAAACTTCTTTACTCAAGTAAAAGTAACAAAGTACAGGCTTGTAAATTTACTTAAAGTATAAAAGTAAAAGTAGAAACCACTTTTTTCATGTCGTTGCCTACATTTTAATGGATGTCTGCCAATAGGACTAGATCTCCGTTGTGTTCATTTTCAATCATCTAGTCGTCCATGCTACTATGCTAACGCCACCGCCACCAAGCTGCAATGATTTGCCGCCAATGAATACCGCCGAATCTGTCGATTCATCTTGTAGTGGTGCGTCAAATGCAACGTAGATTCCCATCCAATTAGATTGAATTTGGTATTGATGACGTGAAAAATAATAACGGTAACTCCTTTGAAATGAAAACTAAAATAACGAGCCAATTTTTTAAAATGTAAGGAGTAGAAAGTACAGATATTTGTGTAAAAATGTAAGGAGTAGAAGTAAATAGTCGCCATAAAAATAAGTAGTAAAGTAAAGTAAAAATATCAGAAAAATCTACTTGAGTACAGTAACGAAGTATTTGTACTTTGTTACTTCCCATCTCTGCACATATATAAATATAAACATTCAGTTATATTATTTTGATAAATGCTGTTTTACATATAATTTGAATTTATTGACATTATTAGCAAGCAGGATATGTTTTGGCAGATTATTCCATTCTTTCATACCTCTAAACACAACAGTATTTTTTATGGCATTTGTTCTCACTATGGGTAAAGTGAAATTATCTTTAGTTGCATGTTTAGTTGCATCATGGCAAGATAAGTGCAAATCTTTGGTTTATTTTTTTTAAACCGTGCTATTACAAAAATAGTTGTAATAGTGGGGATAGAAAAGGATTTTATGAATAGCACGCATGCAATGAAAGTTTTTCTTTTTTTTCCAGACCTGAGCAGGCTGATTATTACAATTGAGGATAATGAATAAGTAAAAGGCAGGTGGTGTGTGTGCGTAGGGTTGGAGGGAGAATTCACCACCAAAGGCACCCAAATAGTTTAGATAAGGCCTCAGCATAATTGATTTTAGATTGTGGTGATTGCACTGTAATATCAGTAATTAGGGCATTTTGGCCATGCTAAATTATAATTATTATCAGAGCTCAGCTTCTGCAGGAGCTCTGTTCTTTCACAAGTGTTACTCGGGAGAGAATAGAATTCTCAAACTCAAAGATATTATTTACGTGACAACAAACTATTATGTGATCTGGATTTTTTAGATTTGAAAAGACACAAAAGGGTGTAACCTAGAAGCAGGCTTAATAAATAGACTGAGGATTAGATAAGGGGAGGTTGCTTTTGTATTAGAAGATGACGATGATTCACAGCCCGTAGCTTCGAGGCTCACCAGCAAGAATTACTCATTTGCTCCCTCTCATCCCTTCCCAACACACCACGATAAAGTTTTCATCTTTTCCTGTTAGAGGGGACATGAATGAATAAGTCTGAGGCTAGTGTAACATTTTCTGCAAAGAAATAATGACAGTCCCTGCCTCTGTTGGTAGTCTAGAGGCAGGGATTGTCATCATCTTTTAGGCTTGATTCAATCATGATTACTGGACAATTATTTTATCATCTTGACATTAGAAACCTACAGTGTGTTATAATCATAGGTCAATTTGATGTGGAATATAATAATTGTTTTTGAAGCAAATTGTGTCACTCCCAGTTAGAGACTGAGCAAAATAAAAAAATAGTGACCTAAACATGCCCAAGAATTATATAAAATGTTTAAACATCCCTACAAAAAGAGCAGACATTGTTACAAGGCCTACTAAGTTTATTTTATTCTTCATCTTGAACTTTGAGCAATTCAGCTTATTAAGATGCCTTAATCTAATAGATTGAATTGTAGAACTGGATGCATGTTTAGGGTTTCCATTACACTGACAGGTGAAGTGCTGTCCTCTTTGGCTGTCTTTAAAACCAAATATGTGGTTACCTACCTCTTTCCATCCCATATTACAACTCTCCTTATTTGTGCTGAATAAAAGCACCCCACTGTATGATGCAATTAATCAGATTTGTAAGATTGAGGTTGGGAGGTTTAGAGAGATGTGTTTTCAGCATTTGCATATAGTTGTTCAATTTTCGTTTTAACTGATCAAAGAACCGTTTTCATTATATCTAATGGTCCATACTGAGCTTTAACTGGACTTTTATTTAAAAATGGCTTTATCCTTGCCACTCTTCCATGAAGGCCACAGTTTTATCATCAACACTCAACAGTTTCTCCCACCTCAGCTGTAGCACTCTATATCACCTCCACAGTTACCATGAACTTCTTGCCTGCTTCTCTGAGTTAATGCTTTCTTAGCTTAGCCTATCCCCAGAAGTGATGGCTGTTTGATGCTGTGCTATACTCTGGTTTTCCATGGATTTCTTGACCAGTTGTTCAAATCTTTTTTACAGAATCTATTTTTCATTTTAAGTTATTTAAAGCTTCTCTGTCTCTGTTCTATCTGATATGTTTCTTGGTTAACATGATGCTATTTATTCGGTAATGTTTGCTAATAAACTTCTTAGGCTTTAACAGAATAGCTCTTTTTATACTGATTTTAAATAACATTCAACTGGACACTGTTTAATTAAGCAACTTTTTAAAGCATTTGAAGTGAAATAAAGATAATGGAATCTGATACATGATCTGGATGGGTGTTTTCATTTAGTTTTTTATATCACTATATCTCTGTATGCATATTTTTCCATATTTTTCTTCCACCTTACATGTTCTTCTTCACCTTGAGACTGTTAAGTTTCCACAAAAAGCCCCATAACATACATGAAGGCTTAGGTTTTTATTTAATAAAATGAGAAAACATTTTAGGTCATGTAAGCCAAAGCATAACATGGCTCAAGCTTGTGTTATATTCACACTCAAAAAAATCTATTTTAAACAACATCTCTAGGCACCTTTTAAAAGCATACTGTGCATAATGTGCAATCTGAATAGCTGTTTCTACTCTAACAAGGAGAATCCACAGAATCATTTGTTAAAACACCATTGCCATTTTAATCAGACAAACTGAAAACAATAATAACAAAAAAAGAACCAATTCCCTTGAATAAAAACGTGTAAAAAGCTTACAAAGGGAACTGAAATGTAAAAACATCCCTTATATTATAAGGAAGTCAGCTTTCTGGAAATGCTGTATTACCAAGAAATAAGACCCAAAAACTTTGCACAAGTTTTCTACTTTTAAATATCACTACCTTAATCAAACAGGTCCTGTGATTCACATTTGTGTTTGCTTTTTTTTTTTTTGGTTTTGGTTATCAATTTGATTACTAGAAAGCTAAGGAAAAGTTCAGCACTGTGTGTCACACCTGCACTTGTGTCACAAGGGGATCTGTGTGGGGGGAAATGTGCATCTGCAGGACATTTTCTGAACCTCAGCATGCACCTCACTGCCAAGTCAAAAGAAGCAGCCAGCAGCTCCATGTGAACTGGAGACAGCACATGCCTCTACTCATCGCCCCCAGTAGAATGGCAAGAGGCAGCTCAGTGATCCCTGAAAAACATGAAGATGTGACCAGTGGACAGGGAGGAAAAGGCTGATGTTTAATGTGTGGATATTAAACCTACTGCTTTGTTTAAGAAAGCCCTGCAAGTCATAAAAATTTAAATTAGCCAAATAATAAAAATATCCCCTGTATCCCTAAAAACAGCACTTATCGAAACATTGCTGAGAAAGACCTTGGACAATTAGCTACTGCAGAACTAAAGGCCTATCTCAAGCCACCCTTTCATCACAAAGCTTTATTGAAATCTAGTTGTGTTTCGAGAGTTAAACAACTTCCTAACAATGACCAGCAGCTTTGACATCTTCCACTCAGGTTTCTTTGCTAATCATAGACTGCCCTGGTCAAGGTCTTCATTGACTTCTATATAAATGGAAACTAAAAAGAACCACAGTGCTGATAGTATTGAACCTTACTGCAGCATTTGACAGTGTTTATCGCTCCACTTTATAAGATAACCTTGAAAACTAGCTCAGCTTCTCTGATACAGCACTTGACTTATTAAATCTAAATACTGTGACTTTTTGTGTCAGTAGGTAACTTTAAATGAGAGACCACAAAAACTACATGCGGCGTTCCCCAAGGGTTCATTTTAGGTCTCCTCCCCTTTGATGTCTACATTTTCCTCCTAACTCAGGTTTTAATAAGCAACAACATAAGTTACCTTAACTATGCAGAGGGCACACAGCTATACATTACAATGTCACCAAGGGACTATGAACCCATTCAAAGGCTGTGTAAATGACAAAAAAAAAAGCTGCAGGCTTAGCCAGAAGCAAACACGCCCCTGTAGGAGGTCCGACAGTGTGGGTGTGTTGTTTGCACAAATGATTATTGGTTCATTGATTTGCCAACCCTAACCATAACCCCATCCCTAACCCACACAGGAGTTGGAACGCCCACAGTGAATACGCCCACACATTTCTTCAGTTATGTGTTATTGGGGTAAGTGCATGGAAGAATTAAAGCATCGGATGTATGCACAAATTTTTCTGTTTTCCTGAATCAAAACAGAATTAATGTAAACATTTTTGGACGAAAGAAAGAAGTGTTTGGGGAATTTTTTTATATCAAGTATAGATCTCCCCATAGTTAGATAAATGAGCTAAAATGCTTGGTGATGGTGCACTTTAAAAATGAGAGATATTTTAAAGCAGCTAGATGATTTTTTACAATACCACAATAATTCAGCAAAGACTGTTCTTCATGTTTCATTATTTTAGGTCCTTCAGCTTTGATCTATGATCTATAGGCCTTGTTGTTTTTAGTTTACTTTTTCCTTTATTATTTTGAGTTTTTGTTCGGTTATAATTCTTTTCTTTAAATCATTCTTATTTTTGGCTTGCCTTAATCTATTTGGGTCTTGATTAATTAGTTTTTTTTTTCTTGCTCATATTGTAAGTGTTGTTTTTTCTCAGTTTAATTTTTATTTTTTATTGTTTTGGTTTTGTCTTATCTTAGTTTAGTTTATTTCATGTCAGATAAATTTTTTTAGACCTATTGGGTAGATCTCATCCAGGTCAGATCTGGTTTCCTTTTCTTTTCTGTTTTGTAAGCTGCCCCTTCTCCAGATTAAACCATTTTACTTTTATGTGAACTGAACTCATTACATTGTTTCCATCTGCCTTTCTCTGTTTGAGCCTCACTCCAGGCTCCTCTCTATAACATCATGTAAAAATTTTAAATTTAACAGCTGGCAAATTTAATATTTGTCAATTTTTATCTAACCATGTCACATCTTATTTCTTTCCCCTTTTCCTTTTATTTGACTTGACTCACCTTTCAGTCTAGTTTTTCTTGCACTTTAGAGTACTGCCTGACATTAATCCTGTCCTGTTTAGGAACTAATTTCAGTAATCATAGAAATTGGTTCCTCTGGTGAAAGACACGTAATGAGAGGGGCTGAATTACTATTGTAGGAAGGATGCAGTTAAACAAGCATTATGCAGCTCAAACTCAATGATATTTGGAGAGCGGTTCCAAGAGCCCATCAGTCTCAGCCAGATGTTGGAGGCTGATAAGAGAGTCTGCTCTCAAGGAGCTCTTCTTTATTCTGTCAGTGCCTCATTCAATGAGAGGAACTGTGGGTAGGCAGAGGCCTAGGGAGAAAGAAACGCACTTAGCATTGTAGCAGAGCTGAACTGATGTAAAGAAACAATGGATTCGCTGAACAGAGGATGTGAGAAATTGTAAAAAAATTAAGATGTTTTTTTATTGACAATGAGGCAGGACATTCTGATGCAGAATCTAAATCACAAAAGACTATTATTCACTATCACTATTCTCTTCATGCTAATGAAAAGATTGTGGCTGTAGTTGGTATGAATTGTAATTACCTGGGTTATACAGAGCTGATTTTATCAGCTACAGACATCGACAAGCTTAATCCCAGAACCACAGGGCTGCAGCAGTAAGCTTGCTGTGTTGCAGGACCAGTCGCCACATCAGATCCAAGCTGTGACACCACCAAACAGTTGCCTGTGTCTCCCATCTCAAACGCAAATATGTACAGAACAAAGCATGTTTAAACACTATTACACATATTTAACATGTTTGTGCCTGTACAAAATAAATGACCTCTCATACAGTTATGCTGTCATAGTATATATGCACATTTAAATATGACTACATCACCAAACTAAGTTTGAATTATGGACATACAAATACACAAATATTACAGTGTGGCCACATATGTGGCACTGTTAAACAGAATATAAAGTATTGATTATACACATGGTAAAAGAACCTTTAGTAGGTAAATAAATAAAATAACTGTTTTTTGTTCTTAGCAACATCTAAAATAAATACTCTTAAACTCTATCATTACAACAATCACATGAAATATCAACTTAATGCACATAATACTTACTGTACCTCATGACTTAAACTGACTAATAAATGAAACAATCCAACATGTCATTGAATTAATTTTAAAAAAGTGGCCCATGTTAGCTTTAAACCCCACCTTTAATATATTTAAGCAAATATCTAAATACCAAGATGTGTTCCTCACTGATCAACAGTAAACATTGGGCGAAAAAACATGGTGCAAAAAAAAAACAACGCATTGATAGGGTCAGTTTGATGCAGAGACTGACGTGATTTACAGTTTTTTTCAACATTTAGCTATTTTGTTTCTTTTCAGTTTTTTTTTTTTTCAGTATTTCAGTTTTTTTCTACAATCAGCAGTCTGTTGGCTGTGGGGAAGAAGCTGTTTTGGAATCTGCTGGACATGCATTGAATGCTCTGAAGCCTCTTCCCAGAGGTCAATGTTATGGTATCGGGACACACAGCGCTGGGATGAAATGTCTTTTACGGAGAGAAGAGGAGCCCAGTTGATCTTCTCTGCAGTTTACACTACTCTTCTCATCTTCTTCCAGTCTGCGGTGCTGTAACCCCCACACCACACAGTGAGACAGCTGGTCAGAACGCTCTCTATGGTGCTTCTGTAGAAGGTCGTGGGGATGGGTGGGGGCAGGTAGTCTCTCCTCATCCTCTGCAGGATGTACATACACTTCTGTGCCCTTTAGATTATTGAGGTGGTGTTTACAGCAGTGTTGGGAAAGTTCTCTTTCTACGTGAACTAGTTCAAAGTTCAGTTCACACATTTTAAAATGAACTAGTTCAGTTCATAGTTCATAATTCAAAA
>NW_015150878.1:115742-138287 GCF_000732505.1 Cyprinodon variegatus | reverse complement strand
TTTCATCAGGCAGTAATACAGAACGTTCAGTTCACATTCGCCCAAAAAATGAACGAGTTCATGAACTTTCGTTCAATGAATGCGTTCAGGCACAACACTGGTTTACAGTCCAGGTGAGGTTGTCTGTGATGTGTACCCCCACCAATTTGATGCTGCTGACTACCTCTACAGGTGAGCTGTTGATGAGCATTGGAGCGTGGTTAGGCAGGTTTTTCCTGAAGTCAACAATGATCTCCTTTGTTTTCTCCATGTTCAGGATCAGGTTGTGCTCTCTGCACTGGTCCACCAGCTGCTCCACCTCCTCTCTGTAGTCCTGGTCATTGTTATCTCTGATGAGGCCCACCACCGTGGTGTTGTCTGCAAACTGCAAAATGTGGTTGGTGGTGAATCTGGGGACACAGTCGTGTCATCAGAGTGAACTGCAGAGGGCTCAGGAAGCAGCCCTGAGGGGAGCCTGTGCTTAGGGTGATGACATCAGAGGTGTGCTCTCCAACCTGGACTGACTAAGGTCTGTTTGTGTCTAACAACCATTTGCAGAGGGGTGTAATAAAGCCCAGCTGTGGGATGATGGTTTTGAAAGCTGAACAGTGTCTGAATGTGGGTGTTCTTCCCCTACAGGTGTGCCAGGCTGAGGTGAAGAGCAGAAGAGATGGTGTCCTCAGTGGAGCAGTTTAGTTGGTAGGCAACTGTAACTGGTCAAATGTTGGGTGAAGACTGGAGATAATGTGCTCTTTAACCAGTCTTTTGAAGCACTTCATCATGATAGGAGTCAGGCGACAGGCCAGGAGTCATTGAGTCAGGTGACCTGAGGCTTCTTTGGAACCGGAATGATGGTGGCAGACTTAAATCACCTGGCACTATGGATTGGTCCAGCGAGGTTTTGAAAATGTCTAAGAACACCAGCCAGCTGCACACTCCTTGTACACCCGCCCAGGTATGTTATCGGAGCCTTTCTTGGGTTGACTCATCTCAGAGTTTTCCTCACTTCAGCTATGTCAAGGTTGAGTACCTCCTCCCCCTGGTGTGGAACAGCTTTCACTGCTGAAGTGCTTTTTATTGCCTCAAACCTTCCAAAGAAGTACTTTAGTTCATTTAGGAAGTCAGCGTTTGCCGCATTTACCGGGGGGGAGGGTGTGTAGGAGTCTGTGATCACCTGTATGCCTTGCCACATCCTCCTGGTGTTGCTGGCATTGTGGAAAATATGCTGGATTTTCTGGCTGTGGTTCTGCTTCACTGATCTTATGGCACGGTTTAAGTTGGCACACTCTGTCCTCAGTGACTCTTGCCTAAACATTTAAACCTGTCTCTATCACCAGATTTGAAAGCTGAGTTCGGTGCTTTTAGCAATCTCTGAACCTCTCCATTAATCCAGGGTTGATGGTTGGCCCGGGTGGTGATGTTCTTTTTGATGCCGACATCCTCAATGCATTCGTTGATGTAGGCTGACACAGTCATGGCATACTCATCTATATTTGTTATGTTGTCATAGGTTGCTGCAGCCTTGAAGATGTTCCAGTCAGAGCATTTAAAACAGTCTTTGAGTTTCTCCATGGTGCCCTCAGACCACACTCTGACCTTTTTAACTGTTGGTTTTGCCCTGATCAGCAGGGGCTTATATGCAGGAATTAACATGACAGAGAAGTGATCTGATGACCCTCTGTGGGGGCAGGGAGCTGCTCTGAATGTATCTTTGAAGTTAAAGGTCTAAAACACCAGGTCTAAGGTGTTTTCATCCCAAGTTGCAAGCAATATAATTGTTCATTATAGAAAGTTTTACAGTCACTAACTCACAGCTCAATTCAATCCAAAGTATAACATGATTTTGGAAAATTCTGTTTATATGACTACTAGATAAATCTACATTCCTTGCTGTCTTGCATCCTTGGGAGCGTGTAGCAACAAGAAAAAGTACAGTATCCTTTTAACAGGAGGAAACCTACAGCAGAGCCCAGCTTAGTTTGTGCTGCATCTGAAAAGAGATTTAAAAAGACAAATAAGACACAGAAAACACACAGAACCAGTTGTTCAGGAGTTTGTCTTATGTTAACAAAAACACCCATGAGTTAATGGCAGTGGCATGTCCATTAGTTGCCTCATCTTGGAACGAAACAGTTAAACGGAGGCGCTCTAATCCAGTGCCACAATCTAAGATTGAATTAAATAAATGGCCCAGTCAGTTACAACAGTGAGCAGCATTTAGCATTCTTCTTTGGGAGAGCGATAAGGTACAACAGAGGAAGACAGGGCCATGTGGATCATTTACAGATTAAGAAGATAAAGTTGCAGCAATAATAATAGTCATACAACTAAACACACAAACAATCACCTATGTGCAGCATATATGGACACAAAACACAGAGACACAACAAAAAGTTGATGGCCCAAACAACAGCAGATAAGGCATCGACTGAAAGTAGTATGAGAAGATAGCAGAGTGAGGAAGAGTGGTAGGCATGTACACCAGTAGAATAAGCGTGTAGCAGGATAACTGCAAAGAATACTAACTGTAATCTTTATCAAAACAATATGTTTCAGGACAAAGTAAAAAGAGGTTTTTGTCCATGACAGGACAAAAACTGTCATGGACAGTTGAAAAACTTGGATGGTTTCAAGGGAAAGCAACCTGACAGCTTCAATATCCTACTGTCATTCTACAGTTAGAACCTCTCTGAACCACACATAAATCTGTTGGGGGAGAGTGAAGTGTGTTCACTCTCCACCATGTAAAATAATGTAAAATAATCTGTAAAATAAGAAAGAGCTTCATTATTCAGGGCTTTTTATATATATGGAGGAGCACTTTAAATTTACAGAAGTCACGCTGCAGCTTTTTTGTACAATTACTGATTATTTAGAGCTTCTTGATACTCAGGAATAAAAGTGAAGTAAAATATGCCTAATAGGGAAAAAAAAGAGAAAAACTTGAGGTTTTTTAATATGCATTTAAGCTAAATAGGAACAAAGTCTAGCCTAGCACTGTTAGCAATACAAAATACTGTATGTCTATGATCATCTTTTTTTTTCAAAGGAACACTAAATACTAAATATGTTACACTATTGCAAATAAATGTTGGAAATACAAGATGTATTTTTATTTAAGGGAACATTGAGGGTCGATTTTACCATTCTAACATTTTACCTGAACCAAAGGAGAAAAGCAAAATCAAAAAAAGTTAAATGGACCCCTAATGGACAACAAAATAGTGAACAGAAGTAGGTCACAGTAAAACGGCCTAGGTCAGGTTTCTACGACCCAGTCATTTTAGAACTAGACATTTTTTTTTAAGTCAGAGCAAGTTATATTGTCAAAGAAAAAGAGGATTCAAAATCCAAAACTATTCTTTAAATGCCCCAGAAACTGTTTTTTTTTACTGTTTTTTTTTTTCTTGCCATATCTACAAATAGGAAATTAGCTTGGTTTCATTTATTATGTAAGCTTCATTGAGAGGAAAACAAGATAAGAGGAAAGGTGAGAAAAATAACTACTAATAACTTGTGATCCCTTTAAGTAATTACAGGAGTGCCTTCTGTGACCTGCTTCAATGATTGATGTCTCATTTAATGCCCCTGTTAGGACAAGTCTGCTAATCTAAACAAGAATCATTGCCATAAATCATATTCATTGGCAGACTTTTTTAACAGTAAATATTGAACATAATATTTCAAACCACTGAGCTTGAATAAAACTCTTACATAAGGTTTTGTGTTGGCTAAATAACGACCATGAGAACTGCATGCATATCAAATAATAACTGGAGGCGAAACAAAATAAAAGCAAGGGAAATATTTATCTGTAAATAGCAGACATGTATGTTTTCAGGCTAACTGAGTTTGTGATATCAGCTAAATGGCACTCAATCGTGTTTCTATTTCAAACTAACACAGACCCATAAAAGCAGAATTCAAGGTCAAGCATTTTAAGGAAGCAACCCACTGAAGCCTGCAGCAAATGACAAAATAAATAGCAAACATTTTTTAGATAGGCTATGTTGTATCTCTTGAAAGGAAGAATTTAGTAAAACATTAATTTTGCTGAGGTAATTAATATTGCATTTCATTTAATGATTGGGGAATAAAGTGGTCAGAATGCGAATATTTTTATTTTGCTGCTTCATCTGCAGTAAAGCCTCTTTTCTTTGGTAAGCCCACACATACTGCAACTGTAACGCTTCCCCTATTCTATTGTTAGCTGGTTCTATTGTACCTGCAATTAAATTTCCAAAGTCGGAGGAGCTTAGCTAATTACTGCCAAGCAAATGGTTCAATTTTTCTAAATGCAAATAATTCCTCAATATGCCTTAATAGTCTAGGAAGCCATAATACAGGATTCAGGGAAGTGCACACTGTCAATCAATATGAAATTGGATTTGTAATGCAATGTTATGTAAGCTCTTCCTCGGCGTTCATTTGACAGATAATACTGTAATCAAGCTAATGCAGTGCAGGCACAGGGGTGGTTAAGCAGAACAGGTTAAAATGGCACAACTGTTTATGTTTTCTATCTGTAAGTCAAATGCTGCATTTCTCAACAATAATTCTTAAAAGTGCAAAAGCCGAACAAAAACTAAAACTGAGACACTTTAAAAAAAAAATCACCTCCCTTCCCTGAAATATGAATTTTAATGTGAAATCTCTTCATTCTTGAGACACATTTCACTTTTTTCATGTGGTGTGCTGTCAGAGGCTATGGTGGGTGGTATTGGAAATAAGAAGCAGTGCTCACTTTGGCATACAAGTGCCGCTATAATTGGAATGTCTGCAAGTCCTATAAACATCACCTGTGGGCCAACAAGGCTTCAAAACTAGCTCTGCGTGGTTTGATTCTGCAGTGGTCAAGCTAAAGCTTCAGGCCAGGCTCTGAAAGGTTACCACTTCTAAAGACTCACGAGAAACTGAAGAACTTAAAACAGCATTTCAAAAATGGTTAAAAATCTTTATAAAACAGAAACTTCACACAGTGCCATAGAAACGTATCCATACGTTCACATTTTGTTATGATTAAACCACACAACATTTCTTGGGAATTTACATATAACAACACAATATGTATAGTAAAATCCACCTCCTTAATTAAAAAATTATTAAATTTTAGGCTCTAATTGCAGTGAAGGTTATTTTTCATTTTAATTAGGACTAATCTAAACCACGTTGCTCTTTCTAAGGGAGTATGTACAGGTTCTGAGGTGTTATTTACGTACATAAAACATTGTATAGGAACTGAATTAATAGGGTACATATGCCATAATGCTGAGAATGGCACACACCCAAAAAAAGGTTGATTTTTAAGAGCCATGTGAATGCTCACAAGCATCCACTTTTCCTTTTAAAAATCCCAGCTGCATCTCCTTCCTCAACCTGTTCATGTTAAAGCATAAGCGGTCAATGCAAAGGATCTCATAAACATGTTTTCTCATTGTCAAATGTGTCATTTTGTTACTAAAAAAATAAAAATAGAGAAAAAAATAGACACATTTGAGAGGAGGAGAGAGAGAAAAAAAGTTTGTTAGTCAAGGCGGGGTGGAGGTTGATTGAGGACCCACATGCAGAGATGAGTTTTGCTGATTTTATGAAAAAAGGCAACAGAAACACAATCCAAGAAACCAAAAACCAGGAGAAGGCAGGGAAAACACACATGGGGAGCCAGGTAACAACAAGAAACCAACAAAGAGTCACTGAACAGGAGGTGTATTTATGGGAGACAGAAACAATGGGAGGACTAATTATCTGATAGGGAGCAGGTGTAGACAGAAGTAACTAGAAGGAGCTGGGGGAAAGGAGACTGGCACAACACAAAATGGAAAAGAAACCAATGAACAAGAAAACACAGAATAAAACAAATCAAAGTGGAACTGAAATCTTAAAAAGAAACTGAAACAGAAGTCCATATAGGTCACAATTATGATATTGGTAGCCACAGTGGTGCGTTGACCAATAAAAGGAAGACAGAAGGAATCTTATTTTTGGATTGGTCATATTAGCAAGGCCTCCAGGATATCAGAAATTACTGCACTATTCCATATCCTTGGATAATTTTACATAACTATTTCTTATTGATGATTATAAAAATCTGTGGGCAGATTTGCACGGGTAAGAGCTGGTTGCCAGGATGAGGTAACAGCTGTAAAAAAAACCAAACAGCAAATCAAACAAATAAAAATGTTTTTCTTTTTCTCAGATTCACGTTTTCATGCATTTTGTGGTTTCTGTAAGATTTAATGTATAGATAGAAATTGCACACGTTTCACCATCAATTTATTATATTTAGTTTTTTATTTAGTTTTTTTGCCAGATGAATATATGATATATTTGGCGATAACATAAAAACATTTTAGATTCTATACATACCACAGGTGGCTTCCGATATTGGTATGTTGTTCTTTAGAACCATAGCCATAGCTACGCTTCCCTTTTTTATTTTACATTTGAGTTGTTTACAATGACCTTTCTTTTTTCTTTAACAGCTGTGAGAAACAACGGTGGAATGGGTCCTGTGGGTTGGTCGCTTCAATACTTAACCCAGCTCAGTACATATATCCAAGGGTAATAGTCTAAATCGCCGCATCATAGACAATGGTATTCCTTGAAATGGTATTTCCATTTAATTCTTCTATTTGTACATATAATTTATAAAAAAGAAAATGAGACTTTGGTGCAGTTAAAATTGTTCCAAAGTTTTAATATTATAACACTTAATGTTAAACATGAAAAAAGCATTTCTAAACCAAGAACTACCCTAAAGGCATCAGATCAAATAATGCACATGGTGCTAAGAACAGGTTTAAATGTTTAGGCAAGATTGACCTAAACCTTGAGCTGAATTTTTGGTTTTGGCAGTGACTCAAGTGTCCTAATTGCACCATTACTGACTATTGATCTTTCAAGTGTGATTATTCCAAATTGCTTGTTATTTCCAACCCTGTTTAGAACTGAAAAAGCCTTTTAGATAGAGCTAAAACATATTTGAGAAACAAACGACATATCCATTTGATTTATATTTGAGGATTTAGTGTTATAATTTGCTGGATGAATGAGAATCTAGACCAGTGTTTAATGTCTGTCATATTCTACTCTGTTTGTTCTTGTGCAACATGGGATTTTGCTGATGCAAAGTTCTTATTTTCTTGCCCTGATCTAAAGAAATATTCTCTGTGTAATTTAATCAACTCTGTATCTCCTTGTTTTTTTAAATACTTGTCTGTTTAGGTAGCTTAATTTTTATTTTGCTGTAACCACTCATTACTCCTTTAGATGCCTGTGTAAAATACATGTGTGTATAACTCAGTTTAATCAACATTTTTTTTATTTCCACTTTGATTTGTGTTATTCTGTGTTTTCTTGTTCATTGGTTTAAAAAAAAATCTATTCAGGGTTATATTTACTGGGTCATATTTACTGATAGAGTCTAAATACAAATCAACACTGTTTAGATGTTGTGTTGTAAAATAAATGGGAGCCATATTACCTGTTACTAAATAAGTTCGGCTATAAAACATAATTCCCCTCAAATAACTGTGAAGTCTCATGTTTTGAAAGGATAAAAATGTTTAATGGGTATGGAAATTTTGTAAGTCGCTGTCACTTGAACTCTGAAAAGAAAACAGGTCCAATTTTAAGACATAACTTTCATCACTTTTGCTAAATTGATCCCGACAAAATGTTTCCAAAGTACTCAGATGGGTTCCTGTTTTCATCACATTGCATCACATTTTCTAAGCGCTGTATATGTGGTTCTGAAAACTGAGAAGACACGCTGCTGCTTCTCCTGCAGAATAAAATATTTTCACATTCTTACTGGATGCTTGATTTTTGTTTCTCAAAGCTTTTATATATATGTTCAGGGCTTTGCAGCTGGTGTTTTCTGTAAATACCAAAACAATAGCTATTACAACATGTTGGAGACTTTATTGTTCTTTACATAAATGATGCACACAGCACTAGTTTCATAGGTGGGTGGCAAATGGTTTAGATTAGTGTCAGTTGATGATGCTGTTTTACTGCTTACAAATAAAGCTGTCTTGAAAATCAAAGAAAAGTCAAGTGAACACATATTGTGATTGATTTGTAAAGTGTTCACATCTCTTTGAGAATAGCACAAGTTGGCTTCTCTGCATACATTGAATGAATTATTGAGTCATGCAGAAAATGCATGACTAATTTACTGAGGTGAGAAGCAGGAGCACATAAGCTATTTTTTCTTTTTAAAACTTAAAATTAGAAATTACTAGTTGTTGATTTTTTCTTAAAGAAAACACCATACATTAACAACAAAAATGGTCAAATATTTATATTGGGTTTTTTTTTGAGAGAACTGCTTAGCCATAATAATAAAATATTAAAACTGCAAGCACAAAAAAAGCTGAGATCTAACAAAAAAAAAACTCCCATGGTAGAAAAACAGATTTCAAAGCAGAAGCTTTTGTTTTATTTTTAACATTCCATGTTTTACTGACATTTCTAAACACACTCAAGTTTATCACATTTTTTTCACATCTCTTTTCCTGAACACCACATTCCTCTTAGAGTCATTAAATTTTCACATATCTTCCTCTTTTTTCATTCCTTATCGAGGTAAAGTGCTCTGGATGTGTCATCCGCATGATCCAATCCACTTTGACAGTAGCCTTTATAGCTGAGCTCTGCTGGCTTTACATGTAGGCATGTCCTTGAAGAATGGTCCATATTTATTCACGTTTATCCTGACCAGTGGTGGAGCCACAATGACAATAAAACACCTCATTTATTTGACATGAAAGGCAATGATTAGCAAAGACAGCTAGAGTGGTGACAACAAAGCCAGAGAAGAAAGGTGGGGGGTCGATCCGTCACAGATCAAACAAATGGGTCTGTCACTGAAAGGGAAAGCTGTACTTTATCCTCAACTGTCCATCCAGTTAACCCAGTTTTTTTTTTTTTTTTTGTATAAAGCTGCTTAGAAAGGCCCAGCTGGGTATAAACGTAATATGTCCGTAAGTTCTTAAAAAGTGTGCCCACAGGAAAGGAAATCTGAAATGAGATCTCTGAAATGTTTCTTGAACTTCAAAAAAGTAAAAAAAATAAAAATTTAAAAAATAAACCACTGGACTTTTTTTAATCAAGTTTGAAGACGTTTCGCTTCCCATCCAGGAAGCTTTTTTTCGAATCATAATGTTTGCCTTAGCGTCAAGTTCTAAGCTTTACAGAGTAGCCCAACAAAGCCTTGTAATGGCTTAGAAAACATGCAAATTGAACCAAAAGAAACAGTTCCACCCTTTAGTAAAGGGGTTCCAAAAAAGTAAAAAAAAACAATCCACTGGACTTTGTTTCCAAGTTTGAAGACATTTCAATTCCCATCCTGGAAGCTTTTTCAATTCAAAATGTCAGAAATAGCGTTGAGTTTGAGGCTTTATACAGTTGCCCAATAAAGCCTCGAAAATTGAAACAGACGAACGGGTCCACCCCTTTGGCATGGGGGTCGTTTGGCTTCTTTTGTTAGCCTGCAAAAAATTCCTTAGGGATTATGAGGACCAGAATGTTCACATTTTGGACAAAGGAAATAGATGGTTTGAGAGGAGCGTGAAGGAAGCCATCTATGTTAAGAAAGAAAAACCAACCTTAAACAGAAGCGGTGGACTTCAACGTTCAAAATCCTACAAACCTACTCACTATCATTGTAACCCCAACCCTTTTACCGGGGAACAGAGAACCTCACCTGTTCATCCAGACCAACAATTCCCTTTAACGACCCCCCTTAGAGATATAGATGGGCATGGGGCATTGCAGGCTAACATAAGAAGCCAAACGATCCCCATTCCAAAGGGATGGACATGTTCGTCCGTTTCAATTTGCATGTCTTCTAAACGAAAACAAGACTCTGTTGGGCTACTGTGTAAAGCCTTGCACTCAACGCTAACCCTGACATTTTGAATTTAAAAAAAAAACTTCCTGGATGGGAAGCTAAATATCTCCAAACTTGGAAACAAAGTCCAGTGGATTGTTTTTTTTTTTTTACTTTTTTGGAATGACTATGACCTGGATGTCTGAGAATAATTTGTCAGTTTCTTGAACTTCTTCTAAACAACTATGAGATAATATGTGTGGCACCTAAATGAGACTAAAGTTTATTTCTTCTGTGTCTCAGTTTTTTTTCTTCTCTGGGGCAATAATAAGATGTACAAAAGCTCAATTTTGTCTCCTTTCAAGTATCAGAAGAAATCTTTACAAGCTCTAATATAACTCTCTGACTTCCTCCACTTTTGTGTCTACTTGTGATCCCAAGGAGAAAAATCAGAGCATTATGTATGAACTCAGTCTACTCTTATCCAAGTTTCCCATCATGCTCCAACAGAGCAAAGGTAGAGCTTTCCACAAGCACTTCTTTCAAGTTGTAGAGAAGATCTCAACAAGAGCTAATGTTATTCTCAGGAGTTTCTCTACTTTTTTGTCTCTTTGTAATCTGAGACAGAGACATCAGAGAGCTCTCTATAAACTCAGTCTACTCTCATCACAGCTTTAATATCCTTTTTGGAAAGCATTAAACACATTTCTAAATTTACTCCATATTCAAAATATTATTAAACTGTAAAACACAGAAGAATTAGATGTTGCTTTTAAACAAATGGCAGTAAGCAAGTCACCTGGTCAAGTTTTTCAGTGAAAACTTAAAACGATTATTATTCAAAGCCTTAAAAAATGTATTCAAAAAGATTATTTGATGCCACTATGAAACAAAGAGTCCGTACATTATTACACAAAACAGGAAAAGACAAAATATATATTGATAATCTGAGGCAAATAACTTTACTGAATTTATGACCTAATAGACTAATTTGTTAATTGAAGATAAAGGCTGTTTTATATTTAGATTTCCACAAAGCTCTATACAGCATCCCTTTATAATTAAATCCCTAGATATTTTAACTTTGGTAAAATGTTTACAGTATAAAAGGGATTAATTTAATGTATAAAGATGTTAATTGTTCAGTTTCCATCTCTCTGAAGACAACAGGGTTGCCTCTGCTCTCCTTTAGAGTTGTTGGCTGTCTTTTTTAAGAATAGCAAAGATATTAAACCATTCAATGCTCACAATTTTTCCCAAATATTAACAACAGTTATAAATACTGTAGTTATAATTAAGATGGTTTTCTAGAGCCTCTGGATTATACTTAAAGGGGAACACAATTTTTTTACATTGGCCCCTTGATTTTACGTTATTACATCATGTTCTACTCACCCACATGAGTTTTGTGTCATTTGGAGCTGTTCTGAAGATATTCCGCTAGGTTATATCCAAGTAACTTCTTCCAATGGGCAAACGAGTTGAAGGCACAAACTGAACTGTTCATAATGTATCATTTATGGTACGCTAGCATTAATAACATGTAGGCGAATCACTGTCCCCCAGACGTCCGTGGTTATGTTTTTTATATTTATATTTTCTTAAAACAAAGCGGAGTGTGTATGACGTCATCTGCGCGCGCCGGCTACCGTTCATTTATCCTGTCCACTGAACTGCTGCTAGTTTTACTCACATGGAAGATTTCTAGCGCTGCTACCACAGATGATCTCGCTCTCGAAATGGAAATGAACGATTCGGATTAGCTAGCCGAATGAATATAAGGGGTAGAGCGCAGCATGGATGACGTCATACACACTCCGCTTTGTTTTAAAAAATATATATAAATATAAAAAATATAACCACGGATGTCTTGGGGACAGTGATTCGCCTACATGTTATAAATGCTGGCATACCATAAGTGATAAATTATGAACAGTTTAGTTTGTGACCTTCAACTCAAAAATAAAAGAATAAAAGATAAAAGAAGATCTGAATATTTTGCCTGTCATAAAGAGAAGTCAATTCATTCTTATTCTCTTGCCATAAAGAAATCTCTCAGTTTTTGGAGGAATTTTCATCACCCAAGTGGAGGAAATCTCTCTTTACATTTCCAGCTTTTTCTTTCATTAGCACTCTTTTTTGCGACAGTAGCGTCGGATTCAGGAGTTTGCCCTGCAACCGGGGGGTTGTGGGTTCAATAATTTATTGTTGTTGTGTCCCTGGACATGTAAGTTAAACTGTATGTGAAAAGAACTGATGGTGGTCAGAGGGTCACTGAGCTCCAGGGCAGCCGTGGCTACCATGTGGCTTGTCATGATGGTGTGTGAGTGTGTAAATGGGATAAATTCAAGTTTTGACAGGAATATCCTTTAAATCTCAAGTATGACTCCTGTACTGTAATGTTAATATCTCAACTAATTTCTCCTCTGGAATTTCAGGAGAAACATTTGAGACTAAATAAAAACTAAAATTAGGCTCACATGAGAAAACCAAATGTGTCTCATGAGCTGTAAAAGAGCAAGTTTTGACCAGTAATATGTTCTTCTGGGTGAGCAGGCGGTTGGCTGACCTGCCTTTTGAATGGTCTGTTTCACCGAGTGGGTCTTCTGCTTTAAAAAATGAATTTCTAGGAGAATGTGTAAGCTATCACAAATTGCCCAACGGTCATGAGATTCATCACTGTCAGAGGCTCTTTTTTCATCCTGCATCCTCCCCCAAAACAGGAATTCTCTGAAAATGTGGCACATTTATTTTAAACCTCCTCACCTGACATTTAAAAAGGTTAAGCTCTTTGGAAAGGCCAAGCTAATTAAATAATTTCTCCTCAAAAAGAAGAAAAAGCTAGCTAATCAGTGCTGAGACATATCCCGCCCATATTACATGATCACTTAGATGCACTTCAGAAAAGGCTTTAGAGCAGTTTCAGCTTTCAGCTAGTTCAATCAAAAACAAAAAAAGCTTTCTGGGTAAGGTTATTATCCTGGATCTAAACAATGATGAGGATGTAATCAGAAAATGTCTGTTTATAGCATTTGTAACTAAACTTATCATGACTATGAAGGTTGCTGGATATTTGGACCCTCTACAAAGCTTCTTGACAACTTAAGCTTAATTTGAAATTTACTATCCAAAAAATAATAATTATATTCTAAAAATAATTTCATGTTCAATAATTACATTGAATTTCAACATTAGACTAAAACTGAAAACTGAAAGTAGTAGTATTTTTTCTTTAGACCTAATTTTCCTGTTAAAAAATGTAAAAAGAATGCCTTTAATTCACAAAATTTCACCAAAATATTTGATTCCTTCTGAAGAAAATGTGTCCACTATATTCTATTCTTTCAAATTTGAAGCCTAAAAAAATGTATAAAAAGGTAGTTATTCATTTTAGAGTTTGTATCTTTAAAATGTTTTTATTTTGACAGAAGACTATATTGATTCTAGGGATTGTAAATGTGGTGTAGAGCAGGTGCAACCATCATTTAAAACTTAATTCTTTAAAGATCATACAATGTGATTTCCTAGATTTTTTCCCCTCATTTTGTCTCTAGTAGTTGACGTCTACCTATTATGGAAATTACAGAACTCTCTCATCTTTCTAAGCAGAACTTGCACAATCAGAGGCTGACTAAATAATTTTTATTTATTTTTTTGCTTTATTGTATATATAGAAAGAGTCATAGAAGAGTGAATCTCAGACAAGACTCTAAAATGTATAGATACAGTTACTTGGTGTTTTTTTTTGTTTTTTTTTAGAGAGAAATGACCCAGAAAATCAGTCGTTAGATGTGCAAAGGAGATTAAAAAAACAACCCCCAACAAACATGTGGGGGCTGCCAATATACTATCTAAGTCTGTAAATAGATTAATGCATTTTAGTTTATCAGCTCTTAAAATTCTGCTCTATTTCTACAGGTTAGACCTTTTGGTCAGTATGCTATGATTCTTAGCCTCGGAGCTAGTGTTTAGCCCAGTAGCCTTAAATATTAGAGTCAAAGAACATTAATCATGAAAATGCTTTTAATAAAGAAACCTGCATTTTTGGTTATGTAGAAAAATTAATGTTTCCTCTGAAAAATCCTTCCTCTCTACAGAGCTAAAATGTCACAGATTTGAGAAGTTTTTTAAGCTAACTGTTCACCTGAACACATATTAAATAGAGTGCTGCTCATATTAGGAATAAATTTGTTCTGAAAACAAAACAAAAAAATCATAAAGAAAGGACTATGTTTCAAAATTAGCCACATAACCTCTCTAGTCATTGGGAGGACTGCCTATCTTACTACCACACCAGTTCATCAAACTGTTCATTGTTTTTTATCACTGGACATAAACACCGCTGCTGCTGATACAGCAAATTTGCCAAGATCTCTATATGTGAAAATGATCTCATCTTTTTTTTACCGTAACATTATGTAGAACCCTTTACATAATGGGATGCATTAGCATGATTAGGATCAGGACAGGAGCGATAATCCCACACGAGGCTTGTGTGATTCCACAATTTGACACAGCAGGTTATGATATAAGACTGTATCCTATCAGACGGAATGGAAAGGACGGACAAGGCAGCTGCATTAATGCAAAGTGACACTTGCTCCCTCGTCGGCTCCCCTAATGGCCCAGAGATAGATGGGCAACACGGGGTGGTGAGAAGGTCAAAGGGGTTACAGGCTGACTTCACCGCTTCCTCTAATCAGAGCTGCCTTGTTTATTGTATTACCTATATGAAAATATTAGGAAATGCAGTATTATTTAAATATAGTTATTCTCTTTTTAGAGAAGCACAAGCTGTATAGTTATTTTTCTACACACATAAGGCAGTAAACAAAGTGAAACATAAAACCGCAGAACAGTACTATAATAAAAGTGCAAGTAGGTGTTTAGTGGAGTGACAGTAATCATTTTTCATTGTGCAGACTGACTGTTCAGAGTAGGGGCTATTGGTCCTTGTCTCAGTGCATTTTCAAGGAGGCACAAAGGAAAGAAAGTGCCGGTGGCAAAGATGCTTCAATCTAAAACCCTGTTCTACAGAAACACTCAGTAAATCGAAATAATATCAATGAGGCTTTTATCTGTGACCCTGACCTGAAGTCATCTTTAAACATTAGAAAAAAGTTGAGTACTGAATCTTTTCATTTAGTTGCATTAAAATGTCAATAAAGAATAAAATATTTTCTATCTAAGAAAATACTGCATTTCATGGACTCATTTAGTGACTCATAAATCTTTGTTTTATATTTTTTTTTTCTTGGCCCGATCTTAGAAAATGTACGCTGAATCTAAATCAAGGCATCATCACTAAGATGCCTCCATGTTAAGTATTTAGGCATATTTGATATGCTCCTGCAGTGACCCTAAGTCTTCATCTTACTAGTGCTGCATTTTAAGAGTGGGCACTTCCCTGCAGAGGATGCTTAGAAACTAGAATAAAAGCTTTTTAATCAATTTATGCAGAGAGGAGGGCTGCCTAAAGCTATTTGTGGGTTACCTATCCAGCAAAATGTTTTATATAAATTGACGTTTGTTTTCATCCTTGTGTTTTTAGGTTAAGTATCTAATTAAAATACCCTGTTGTTATTTTTAAACCCCTAATCTAATAATTCCACGATAGTAAGGTAAATATGACTAAACAATTGTACACGTGGATTGATGATGTCATTAAAGGCAGCAGAAATTGAAGCCAGACAGCAAGATTTGACAAGAAGCAGAAAGGTAAGAGGTGCTCTGCTGGCAAGGATTTAAATTAAAATTATAATGTATTTGTTTTTGTCAGAGTTTTACACTGAGGAATACCTTCAGATGAATTAAAACACCATACAGAGTTTGGGTTGTACTCAAGCATTTCAGGGGTTGACGTTAAGGATTTTTACCACTTGCCCTTTGCCCAGAAACAATTTTTACTTGCCCGATATAATATTTGATAAATATAGTTCCTAATATTAATTTTTGTATATATATCAATGAAACATGTTTGTTTTTAAAAGTTTTTTTTGTAATTCAGTAAGTTTCCAGGTTCCTGGTGTGTATCTGCATGCGTCAGATAATAAACTCAAGCCTACATTACCGTGTTAACATGCTTTTCAATCCTTCCTGCACATTCTTTTTAAACTAAACTTTGCTTTAAACTGTTGTGTGCTTGGAAAAATATAAATTGTAATGTTAAAAATCTAAAAAAACTTGACAGGTTACAAACTTACACTACTACTACTCACCAATTTAACATGTTTAGCTCTATGACATTTAAATGCACCACTCCAATGTCTAAGAGAAAAAAATGTAATGAACATTTTTTAATGTATGATCACTGTACGGAAGACTGCCATATGATAGAAATATTTACACTGTGCGCATACAAGTATTATTATTATTTTCCTAATCCCTGACTGATCATGTTTAATCTAGCGTGTATTATAGTATAGATTAAATTCATCATTCAGCTGCTGCTCTGCAGAATTCTCTCCCCAAGTGCTGAATCACACCTTCTAGCGGAAAATCACGCAGCTTTTTCAAATCACACGAGAATGTGTACAAAACAACAAAAATGGCGCCGGCAACGCTTCTGGGTCGTTTTCAGCGAATGTAGGTGATTTTAAAGTAATTAAAAAATCAATATTTTTTTTATTTTTGCGATCATTGCACTTGCCTGGCGGGCAAATGCAATGAAATTTGTACTCTGCCCACAATAAAAACTACTTGCCCCGGGCAATCGGGCAATGGTTAACATCGAGCCCTGCATTTTGTACTGTTTGAGTTTTTTTCATTTGATATTGTTTTAATACATGTGTACGGAAGAGGATTAGGGCCACTGAAAAAAAAAAAAAGTTAACTGATTTTTAAATTTTATTTCAGTTTAACATGGGAATAAAAGTCAGAATTCTGACTTTTTTCTCAGAGTTCTGACTTTTTTCCCCACACTATACTGAAAAAAAAAAAAAAAAATCAGTTAACTTTTTTTTTCAGTGGCCCTAATCCTCTTCCGTACATGTGTACCACCATTAGTGCTATATTCTTTTTGTCTTGTTTCAACCAGTCAATTCAGTGCATACAAGTCAGTTCTGAAAAGACATAAATCCAATTTGGAATTAAAAGATAGTCAACATTTTATATGTATTCCAGGTGTACTCTGCTTCTTCTAAGTCAGTTAGGAATCATAGAGACAAAAAACCTAATAATTTGTGTTGAGCTCAAAAGGTTCATGGAAAGTTGTGAATCTGAACAACTGGATGGATGACAAAGAGGAGCTGCCTGTCATGCTGCAGCACAACTCATATGGTAGGAATTATCACACTGACTAGAAAGTGTTCTATTAGTTACTGAATAGAGAACCTACAGATGAATAAGGGCGGTAATTATCAGAAGAATAGTACAGTCAGCTGGCCCAAAAAACAACCAAAACAGAGGCAAACTTCAAGATATAGTTTGAAAAAAACTTGGCCATCCAAATAAACGTAATAGTAAACTAAAAAAAAGTCAGAATCATTTCCCAAAATATTCATAAGAAGTCTGACTGATTCATAACCTTCCTTTACCCAGCAAATCTGGATTCTTGCAGCTTTGCTTTTCTAAGATTTTTTCCCCTCCTGTAACCGCTCCTTCACATTTTTGTCCTAATTAAGCAGAAACTGTGAATTTGCACAACAAGGGAATGCCAGCTACAGTTATTGTTGAACTTGCTATTGTTCCACTTTATCTTGCAGAAACACTCATTTAACAAAGGCTATGTATTTGCTGTGAGAAACTTCGGGCTTATTTAAATCACAGCATTCCGTAAATACTTGTGTTGCACTTCTCTGCAGAACTGGAAGCCTTGTTGACAAAGACATTACATGTGGGACGTTTAGAGAAGCTAATAAATGATTAAACTCTTAGCTTTTTTCTCTAAAATGCAAATAGTTGAAACTTTGTAAGAAGGACGGCTTTAATATTTAAAATAGTCCTTTTTGATCCATTGCTGAAACAGAGATTTAACAATTGAAAAGTCTTGATTTACAACTCATTTCTTAATGTTATGTTATGTTTTCATAGGGGGAAAGATTTCATCATCAATTTAAAAAGGTCTAGTAGAGGACATGTGAAGCCTTCCACTTGGACCTCCTTTATCTTGCACAATCCACTTTTACCCATTATGTTATTTTTAGTCCTATATAGACCAATTATGGAACATTTCTGGAGGGATATAGTCTCAAATTAGAAACCCACAGCAATAAAATTATTTTAAAGGAAACTGAATTCAAAGCAATCGAACTGTGTTGAGAAATACAATACAGGTTTGGAAAAAAATCTGCTTAAAAATGGACCTCCTGGCACCTTGTTACAAGCAGTCAAAAACAAAAGCAAAATTCTTCCCTTTTTAGTATTTCAACAAAAAGCTGAAACAGTTTGATATATAAAAAGAAAAAAATATATATATATATGTATATAAATTATAGCACACAAGTTAATGAAGAAAAGGAAGCATAAGTCAGGAATAGTGGAAGGTATTTTTATTTTTCTAATTTATTTTTGATCCTAACTTTCAGATACTGTTCATGGGTAGTAAATATTCTTTTATTGACTATTTAAGTATTGCTATTATTGATATTTTCCTGTGTATTGATTTGTTTAAAGACCATGCAGCTGTGAGCCACCTGGGTTGACAAAAAGAAAGCCTGTGACTTGTTACAACAAGTATTGATTCTAGAACGCTAAAAGCAGTATAATATCAACCATATTTGATGAGATTTAAGAAGGTCTGTTCTAGGAGTCTCTTTAAAATCAGCAAGACAAGGTTAAATGTAATATAACCCTAGATATCAGCTCGTCTTTTCCACTGTTAAATCAACGGCAACCAAACTTAAGCTTTAGTTTTTCTAAAAACGTTTCAGATACTGTATATCCAAGTGTCTTTATCAATTCTCGTAGTTTGCAATACAGCAACCTCTAGTTGGAGTGCTGCTGTTTTTAATAATAAAGGCCCATCCTTCAAAGTGCATTCCAAGGCAGACACAAATCAATGACCCACCTGCCTTTGTCCTTGGTCATTTGTCTGTTGCTTGGTGTGAGTGGTATAAACAACATGCTGTAGAGTGCCTGGAGATGACATATATCTTTAATTGGCACTACATAGATAATATATCTATAAAGTGAATTGAACTGCATATTTTCTGTCATGGCGTAAGTTGTTAAAACCATTTTATGGTTTGACAATAAAATTAGGTGATACAGGTTTCAAGCACAGTCATGAAAATTAAAATAGAGGTTAAAAACACAAACAGCCTTCATCTGCCACGCCTGAGAAATTCTGGAGTTTATTATTGTTTTAGTCGCTCTTGAGATTTTTTGTAGCTTTTTGCTGCACTGCACTCTACGATAAAATCGTTAATTATTGTCTTTTTCCCATTATCTCCGCAAATTAATAAGATGCCACCTGTCATTTAATCTTAGAGGCTTGTGAGAAACTGACTAATCAGCAATCTCGATCTGTCCTGAAGTGAAAAGGCCCTACTCTGCAGCAGCGTATTCCGACAACCTTACCAGGCTTTTGCAATGGAAGGCATAGTGGAAATGGGAATTTTCTCTAAAAGAATGTGTACTAAAAGGCTGAATGTTGTCAGCAGAGACAAAGCAATTCAGAGATGCCAAAAACAAAACAAAAGGGAGTCTAAAAAAAATCTAAAAGATTAACAAAGCCTGCTTTCAACAGCATGAGCAAGGGTTAGTTTTTCATCTGAACAAAGGTCACAAACAGTTCTTTTGTTTTTTGTTGTAATCATTCTATTTGTTTATGTTAAGCTTCCTTTTATTAGGAATGTGTGTGGTAATGAATTGCATCAAAGGTGACATGGTTAATTTTTACCCATCTCTTTCTTGTGTACTATGTTAACTAACCCATTTGTTACTGTAAATAGCAAGGCAAGTTTATTTGTATAGCATAACTCTATAGAAAGCCAATGAAAAGTTATTTACATGAATTAAACAATAGTATAGAAGGGATATAAAACTAAATTTTCCTGCATTATCTGATTTGTAGTTGTGTTGTGTTTAAAGATTTGTTTATACATATATATATATATATATATATATATATATATATAATATGTGTGTGTGTGTGTGGACGTGCAAAATTTGTTTGATGTAAAAGTACATTATTTTGTTTTCAACTGTATGTATTTTTTTTTTGTTATTTAGTAGCAAGATAAAACATTTTCATCAGAAAAGGCAATTATACAGCTTTGCAAAATAATATTTCTTCTTTTGACAAAGCTGCCTTTTTAACTTCAGCTTACAACAGGAGTAACAGCAGATTAAAGTGTTTCCATGTCAAAATCCACCCATTTAACAGTCACATTTTTCATCCTTATCCACAGCTTATAAATCACTTACCATAATGCAGAAATTGTGGTGCCTCTACTAGAAGGACTCACTTCCTAATTCCTGTTTGAAATGCAAAGGAGAGGCTCTATCAGCACAGGAACAAAACTGTGTGGAGCAAATTTACATTTACTGGTTGTGAAACCTATTAAAGAAAAAACAATCAAAGAGCTCAGCAGTACATGACATCCTTCCTGCTGTTAATTGGAAATGTTTCACTAAGAATTTTGTCATATTTTCCCTTCAAATTCTCTTAACAGTTTTTGTTTTCAAGTCAATGAAAAGCTTAAAGTGGAGAACAAATATGCCTGATGGTGACTTAGACAAAGAGGGGCTGTCTCTCATTTTGCCATTGGTTGTTGTGGTACTGGTGTGACTAACAGCAGGGCTGAATGTCTTTTGTCAGTAAATGAGACTTTAATATGTTGCACCATGGAGATGCGACGTAGAGTGTGCGGTCCCCGCTGTTTCCTTCATCAGCGCCTTGCCTTGTCACAGGCTGCACCACATGACTCCAGTCTCATCTTCAGCGACAGGAGCTTGAAAGATCACAAACCCTGGGACCTAAGTAACAGTTTCCTGAATAACTATTTGATGTGCATTCATGAGGAAGCTTCTTGATTCAGTCTCACTTAAAACTTAAATATTAAGCAATATTCTCACAGATATGATCAGTTATCACTTCATAAAAAATATAATCAATAACATAAAGCAATCTTTATTTTTATATATTTTAAATTATTTATTATGTTAATTGTGTAAAACAGATCACAATATTATATCTACTCCCTGTCATTTTTTTTTTTTACTTTGCCCATTTTGAGCAGTTTTTATTTATTGTTTCTTGTAATACAACACATGTTTAAGATCGTATTTTATATGAAATAAAAATGTGTCTGATGTTATTGCATGTAGCAAAACATTATAATCAGGGCCAGAGTGGGACTTATTTTCACCCCTGGAGTTTTACGTCTCAGACTTTATTATTATTAAAAAACATATAATTGTAAACTTACAGGTTAAGTCTATTACATTGCATGGTTTTATAAAGGATTCTAATTCAGTGTATTTTTCTAAAATATATCTATGACTCCAAACATTATTCTTCCTAAAAGTGAAAGAAAATCTCTGAAAATATTAATATTCAGAATAGAATTCAACTTTTTTGTCATTTCACTGTCACAAGCAGTACTTGAGTTGAGGGAGGGTGGCAACCCCCTTCTTAAAAATCATCCCCCTTAATGATAAATGACCTTCCCCCATAAGATCTCTTGTGACATTTTATCATGTGACATCCTCTTAGACAAACTTTATTTGTTCTCCCTGCTGCCCTCTGGGAAGAGGGCAGCAGGGAGAACAGTCCTTGGTGGGGGTGTAAGGGGTCGCTGATGATGTTATGGGCTCGGGACACATAGTGCTGGGACAAAATGTCTTTTATGGAGGGGAGAGGAGCCCCGATGATCCTTTCTGCTGTTCTCACCACACTTTTCATGTTTTTCCAGTCTGAGGCGCTGCAGCCTCCACACAACACAGTGAGAAAGCTGGTCAGAATGCTCTCTGTGGTACTACTCTAGAAGGTCACGAGGATGGGTGGGGCCAGGTTGGCTGGCGGTGAACCTGGGGGCGCAGTTGTTTGTCATCAGAGTGAACAGCAGGGGGCTCAGGACGCAGCTCTGAGGGAAGCCTGTGCTCAGGGTGATGACATCACAGAAACCACCTTATATAGAAGCTCCAGATGTCCCTTGGACTCCTTTCTTGGGAGGTGCCGCAGGCACATCCCACTGGGAGAAGACCCAGTGGACAGCCCAGGAAATGCTGGAGGGACAATATCTCTTGGATGGTCTGGGAATGCCTAAGGCTTCTAGTGTCTAGTGATTAAAGTGTGGGAGTCTGCTGAAAAAGCTGTGCCCGAATTATGGACACACAGGCATTGAGTACGAGTATTAATTACATAATTTTAAAACATTTAAATTCTTCAATTATATGAAAACAAAAGTGTTCATAAAAAAAGAGTGAATGTTTTACGTTCAGTTGTTTCTTTTCTCCCAACGATTAACACACTAAGACATCCAGATACTACTCATAAGTCCGATCTGCCATTTAAACTGTTTGTGTTTCATTATAACTATAAGCATAATGTATTAGCATAATCTTTTGTACGGTGACCCTGAGTGTCCAGAAAGGTGCCTTTGAAATAGAATATATATATATTATTATTATTATTATTATACATATATCATCACACAGCCCTATAGCATTCAAATTTTGACATATAACAATCTGCTACCCAGTTCCCATTAAATCTTAGGCTACGTTCACACTGCAGCCTGAAGTGACCCAATTCCGATTTTTTTGCCCATATGTGACCTGTATCT
>NW_015150878.1:99969-115043 GCF_000732505.1 Cyprinodon variegatus | reverse complement strand
AGGCAGTTCTGAAGGCAAAAGGGGGTCCAACCCGTTACTAGCATGGGGTACCTAATAAAGTGGCCGGTGAGTGTATATCATCACACAGCCCTATAGCATTCAAATTTTGACATATAACAATCTGCTACCCAGTTCCCATTAAATCTTAGAGTAACCTCACACATTGTGTTGCTGTGCTACAGTAGCCACACCATTGGCCAACTAGTCAGTGTTAAAATCTGCAGTATTTCCTTTTCACAGTTAAGTAGTTCTTTGTAAAGTTATACTTATCAATACACCAGAATAAATCTAAAGGTGTGCGTTAAATGTATTCAAAAAACTAGAATGTGTTATGTTAACTCAACAAGTGAATTTGTAGGAATTTTACAAATACGTTTAAACTACTTCCTCTAATTAATTACTTTCAATGTTATGGTTTACAGTGCATTTGAGTCATCAAATCATATTTAGGAGTTTACTGATACAATTTCTTTACTTGTCACTCATTTTTTTAAAATGCCAGGCTGGAACACACGCATGGACAACTATAATTCTCTTCCTTACACAATGCTTTTTTCTGGCTCTTACATTCAGCCTCTCTTGTCTTGCTCACTTCTATCAATCTGTCTGCTCCCTTACCCGCAGATTGCTTCAGGGAACTTGACTGCCTGCAAGTCTACCTTCAATCAGTCTGCCATTTGGTAAAATAATGTTTTCAACTCTTGAGAGTTTTGTAGGTTTCTTATGAATTAACATTTGGTATCAATCTAACACTGCTTTGAAGCTCCTTTAGCTAGTTCTTCAAGAAAGAAGTAGAAAATAATGGACCAGTTTACATTTCAAGATTTAAACATGTCAAAGGGATTTTCAAAATCGAGACGCCAAACAGTAATGAAATATTGTAGATTTTACAGGTTTGGTCCTACAGTTTGTGACATACAGCCAAACAGAAAAAAAACACAACAAACCACACACAAACAATTTATTAAAGAAAATTCAGATGTTAGAGAGAAAATTGTGAGTGCAGTGTAAATAAACATCGTCAACAAGGAAGAAGCATTGGAGATACTCTGTGGACTAATTTTAACTGAGAAAAAAAATATTACAGTAAATAAGCAGTTGAAGGAGTGGAGACATTAAGAGCAATGGCTCTACTTACTACATTGGTTTGTTATGTGTATTTTTCCTGCTTTGGATTGGCTACATGTCTACTGCGAACCAATCTATACTCGGAGGAAGAGCACACGCACTAGGATATTGGGCAAAGACAATGCAATATCAGGATTTGCCAAATTTTCTCTATTTGTGATTAAAGCAATCAGAAAGTCCTTACAAGCTGACACGTTATTAAATTATAAGATTTTCTTGAGATAATTTCTTAAGAGATTTTTCTTACGAGATCTTTGTTAAGATTTATCATTACAGTTCCCTCAAAAGGGGAGAATCGGAGCAAAAATCATCAAGATCAATTTGCTAAACTTGCTATATTTACTGCTTTTAAGTATAATGGAATGGAGAATATATAATTACCAAATTGGCAAGTTTTCTTCTAGCCAATTTTTAGATTTGGAAAGACAAGACAACATGTCATTTAAATAAAATAAAGTATTTGCATTGATAATATAGCAATATACTCCACTTGGGTCAGCTGGGTTATGTATTAGGTCTAGCTACAACAGGTTAGAGATGTAGATGGCTGTTGTGGAGAAATACTAGATAGTTCATGCAGACACTGTCTGTCACAGATGTCCTTCATAGGTTGAGATTGATAAAGGAAACTGTGAGTTATCAGGGGCCACAGGCTTAATTCTTGGACACAGATCTCTCAGTTATCATCCCACTGGTGGAACATTTTCTACCGATGACATGTGAGGCAGTGCATGTGAGCTTCTTTCAGGTGTGTTCCTAGCGATTTATAAAAACTACTGTAATCCATGATTCGGTGCTCTTTGTTCACTCTGCAACCACGTTATCTGGCAGGAGCCTCGATGCTGATCTGTTAACATTTCACTGCCTTTTTAGATTAAAGTGATAAAGTCGGCTTTTATTTGAGAGTGGTCCCTTTCGAGGGTTTGATGGCTTCCGGGGTGAGACACTGAGAGTGTGGTCCCTTTAACAGCTGCAAAACAAAGAATAAGTATTTGGTAAAAGCATCTCATGTGCACCAATGTAAAGCATTTTGGAGG
The DNA here is from genome assembly GCF_000732505.1 of Cyprinodon variegatus. Classification (NCBI taxonomy): domain Eukaryota; kingdom Metazoa; phylum Chordata; class Actinopteri; order Cyprinodontiformes; family Cyprinodontidae; genus Cyprinodon; species Cyprinodon variegatus. The sequence continues at coordinate 112,878 of NW_015150878.1, read as the reverse complement.
ATATGCAACGCTATGGGCTGGTTTTTTTAACCAAGGACCTTGTCGGAGTGCATGTTAACAGGATTCTTTGAAGATTATCTTGAGGACCCATCAAAAAAAAAAAACAATAGATGACCAGTTAGGCCAAGGAAAGGCTGTTGCAACCACATTAATGTTTTTGTTATTTACAGTACTGTACCTACATGTGCACACTAAAAACAAGCACGTCAGAAATAATCCAAACTAGGCTGCTTTCAGTCAAGTTTCTGGGCTATCATAGCACCAGCCCAGCAGTAGTTGATTTGACCCAGCAAGAAGAACTGGTCCATTATAAATGTACAAATGGGTTAAAATATTCTACTGAAGATATAAATTGAATTAACTGCAAATTGGGATTTATTCAACACAGCGTTTTGTAATTTCACCTACCCATATACTGGGGGAAATAAATTGCAGTTTTCACAAGCTACATACAGTACATTTGTTTAGGACTCTTTTTAAAGTCGTAGGAAAAGGGCTGTTCCAAACGTTGCATTTCCAAATTCTCCCGAGTGGTGCCCAACTTTACACGAGTGAATAAAGTGAATGTGATTGGTCGTTTATCAAGATTATTGTGGCGGACGGTTTATAAGCAAGTGTGGTTGTGAAAAATTTCTCAAAATCTTACTAACCAGTTAGCAACTTAGTGCTAGTAGCTTCCCAGTGGGAAATTATATTGGGTCCAAGCAGCACTAGATTTTTAAAAAAAAATAGAAATTTTCAAAATTTTGGGATAATATAGTCTGATAAAGAGTACATTTATATACATGGTTAAGCCAGAATGATTTGACATTTAAGACTTCCCTATGACTTTAAATGCTTGCTAAACTTGTCACTTCGAACATATAACAGTACAATTATTACGAAAAAAATTGCAAAAGAATACCCATATTTATAACAAAATACATGCTAAAGCTGGTCATGCATGGCATACATTATGCAAATGACATGATACTGGGATCAACCGCTTTAAAATGTATTAATACTTAATAGCTACAAAAACGAAGAAGTCAAATTAATCATGGAAGTATTTAAACTAGCATCATTAAAACAATACACAACAGTGTATATCAACTGAGAACAGCAACAGGCCAAGAGTCATACTGGTAATAACAAGCTGTCCTTGAGGCCGTTAGCTCCCCTGGCATCAAGTATTCTAGTCTGAAGAAACTTTAACAGTTCAGACTCTTCTCTTGGCATTTCATTGAGTGCTGGAATTCCCTCAGATGTTCACACTCCATTAGATATTTAATGTGTAAGATAAAAATTGCCTTGAAGCAAACATTGATGGCTGGATGCAGTGTGTTGCGGTCCAATGGCTGTCCAGCAGTGGTGAAAGAGGCTTAAGATGCATGCAGATCATGTCCCGGTGTCAGAATGTAAGGGTAAAATCTGGATGCCTTGGCCTCACGGAGTCACTCCACCATGTTTGTATCAGACTAAAACCAAGAGAGCAAGTGAGAATGAGTAAGAACCCAACAATGGTATTAAGATAAAGACTGGTAGCATGGACTCACGATATGTGCGTATATGCAGAATGAGGGTGATTAACACATCATGTAACGACGTAGTTAATTTACCAAGGTTCACAGTCTGCTCAACATACAACCTGCAATCTGTGCTCATTTGAATAACAACAGTGCGCACCACACACTTAAGCACAAATAGGGAACAGCGACACTTGGATGAGCACATGGATACTCGCAGAACAAGAATGGCGCAGGATTAGGGAGGGAAATGTAGCACTGCTACATTTTTTATCCCACTACTTTTGTTTTTATGCAGTTCAAAAAGTTGCATCCATCCATCCATTTTCCATCACGTTTATCCCAAGTTGGGTCTTGTGAGAGGCGGGGTACACCCTGGACTGGTCATCAGTTCATCGCAGATCTAAGGTACATAATAAAAACTATTTCCACCAACACTAACTGGCAAATTAACATCACTCTAATATGCCTGCTGGGTGGAGAACCAGCTAAGTATCTTAAAATCTACCCGACCAAACTCCAATGTAAATTATGAACTAGTTTCAAAAGATTATTCTAAGTCTCAAATTACAAAACAGAAAAGCTTTATTCATGTGTACTGCCATGATAACAGCTAAGTGGCTAGCTAGTTAGCCAAACTATCCAACTAGCCTTGACAATAAGATACTACTTTCATATATTACACAAAACAGACACTGTTAGATATTTACTGTGCACAAAACCATTGCCTTTAAGATAGCCAGGCAAGGGCTGTGTAAGCAAATGGTGGATAGAGCTTGCAGCTTGGCACATTCATTGGCTTGGTGTGTACCCTTATGGATGGAGCATGTCTTTCCAGGTGATGAGTTCAAAGCACAATCAAGCCAGTTTATGGGCCATTTGATGGATTTGAAAAACATTTTGATTACGCGAAAAAATAATCCAAGTCCTATAAAAGTAATCCAACTACCCTAAATATTACACATAATGGGTGAAGAAGTTTATAACCCAATGTTTGGGTAGATAATATAAACCAGTATGTGTGCAATGATCAGCTCAGAGTCTGAGAGCGCTGATATATGAAGCTCCAACGGTTCCACCCTGGCCTCTGAGCTCAATACACTTCACTGTGTACTTTGTGTTTATATTGGTTAGTACTCTTTGGAATCCTCAGGATCTATACTTACTTATTTATAAATGTGTATTTGGTCAGACTACTTGCTGTTTACAAATGCATATATCTCAAAATGTTTTAATCTTCTTTCTTCTGACCAATTTTTATTGTTATTTCCAAATACCCAATGCAAGCTGGGTGAGGAGCTTTTAGCAAACTGCTTTGTCTTGTGCCTGGAACCTTCAACAAAGTACTTTAAAACTGAGGGACCTGGTCTCCTTGGAATATTTTGAAATGACTTTTATGTTACAGGAAAGCTGTTAAATCAGCATTGGCTGTTTTAATGCAGCTTCCATGTATTGTAAAACAAATTTGATATTTGTAAATCTTTTTCAGGTTTGTAACTGTATATTTCTGTATGTTTGCTCAATGCTGTAAATGCTGTTGCTACTTTTCTTGGCCATGACACTCTTGTAAAAAAGATGCTTAATCTCAATTAGACTTTTTCTAGTTACATTAAGTTGGAATAAATAAGAAAAAGGTTAACAAGTCTTTGAGTAGATTATTGGGCACCATACCTAGGACTGTCAGTATAAGGAATGAATAAACAAATGAATGATTGGGAAAAAACAATGGAAAAAAAGTAATTAAAAAATATAGCTGTTTTGGGTTTTATTGAGATAACCGATTGGCTAAATCTTTGTAACTTGCATTTTACGATTTTGGAAGGCTGTGGTACCGGTTTCAACTTACATCATCCATGTGCATTTTGGTCATATACGTTCATCTGGAAGGGCTATGGCTGTCCAGATTCAGCACAATAGTCCAGAGATCCTTTATTTTTCATAATGGTGTTCTTATTGTTGACTCTTCAAAAGGTGAAGGAATGAGCTAGGAAGAGACAATTTGCCCAATGCAAAATTAGCCTAAGTGCTTTAATTTTGGCAAATTAAAGGAAAAGTCTGGTCAGCAAGGAATGATCAATGGATAATTAGCTATACCTAAAACTAATACGTTTGCACTGATTTAATGAAATGAGCATTAATCAGTAAAAACATAAAAAGAATAATTTTCGTTGCGATCACTGAGTCCGGGAGCGGCCATTTTTGCCCAAATATAGTAACACATCACTACTGACATCTTCCGGCAGTGACGTTACGGTGCGGTTAGCCTATCGCCATTCTCTCAGCTTTACAAGCCAAATCAGTGGGAACTACTAAACACCCTTGCAATCAGCAACAATTATTTAAAATTTCGAGAGGACTTAACCATTAAAATTCATGAAAGCTATAGTTAAACTGACAATGCCCATGTGCATGGTAGCTGGATGCTGTAAAACATCGGGTAAAAGAGAAAAAAATTTGTTATTTCATCTTTCTGATTCCTGATCCTCCACGGAAAGGGTTTGTTGTTGGATTGCCAACTTAAAGAGGGAGGATTTGCCATCGAACTTCTGGCCAGAGAAAAAACACGTAATATGTAGCCAAAATTTGGAAGAAGAATGTTTTGAAGAGGACTTGCGTTGTGACAAACACCAGATACAACACTGGGGCTTGATCAACAGCCGATACCGCACCGTGACGTCACAAACTGGTAGGTTGCAGTAGTGTTCTTTGCAAAACATGGGTGTCTCTGGTAAAGCACATTAAAATAAAATTACTCTTAGTTAAAAACACTTATCATTTATTGAACATTATGTAATATTTCTATTTTAAAGTACTTTCAGAAGTTTGAATTCTGAATATGACCGGACTCTTCATTTAAAATACAAAACAGTTTGTGCAACACTTGGTTGTATGACCATTGATTGATTACTGACTTCTTCTTGCAACATTTATTAGGATGCATAGTTTCCTTTGTTCATTTATTGTTAATACAAAGCAATGCATACTCTATTTTTAAAGTTGCCATTAAAGTAGATCCTCAGAAGGTCACACTGTAAAGCAATACTTCAGAGGGACATCCTTGCTTCACAGCTCAAAAGGTTAAACAATACCTTTAACGTTTCCCACCTAAATTAGCTCACTGGGGAACCAGCACCATCTTAAGTCAATCAATTCACAAATCAGATGTATTCATGCTCAACTTTATATAGTGGGGTAGAAATTACAAACGTTTGATTAAATTCTGTGCTTGCTATTTTGCTGCAGTGCTGAAACATTTTTGGTCGCTCCCAATATCTCTCATCTTATCCGAGCGAGCTGTGAAAGAGGTTGGACTAGATTAAGACTTGATGCAAATTTGCTTGATTCCCCAAGCAGTGATTGACAAGTGTTCTGAACGCCTAAGGATAGTCAGTGCCTCTAGCATACCAGGATGATAGGACTGAATGATGGCCTTTCTCTCTCTTCAACAGCATTTTACTTATTAATCACATTGAGAGTATGAAGCGTGAAATGAAAGCCATCCAGTTAAACTATTCTAGCCTTGACTAGATAAATAGTCCTGTGAGGAAATAACTTTTCACGGGATTGGTTTGACGGCAATAACCGAAGACTATGCAAAATACCCCCAAATATGTTGTAAATCACACATCAGCAGCAACCTTGTGTGGAATTATACAAGCTGCAAGATTTTTATTTTACCACTTTCAAAGAACTATAGAATGTGTTTAAACACTTTTCATTTCATATTAAGAGAGCACTTTGAGATATTGTTGTTTTTTATTGTATTTTTCTTTTATATGCATGTTTTGGTCCAGGAGATCCTGGCAGTCATTTAAAGTGATTTCACACACAATCACTCTGAACCTCGCTTTAATTTGTAGTTTAACATTTTTAGGATAAGAAAAGTTAAATAAAGCTCATTTAGACCCCTTTTCAAACCCCATTTTTCTTGCGAGGGTACAAATAAGGATTTAAATTGTAGGTAAGCTTGTTCATGTAGAGATGTTACAATACTTTAGCACTTTATAGGGTAGCTGTAACTTGCATAAACACACAAAAAAACATGTAGAGAAATAGAAAAACACCCATGTGGCAGAAAAATGAAGTGAGAATATATCAAATGCATAAATAAGACCTATAAGTTACAAATGGATGACCTAAACTTTTACCATTACCTTTCTTTATTTCTTATTGTTTCATGGTGTCTGACACAACAGTTACACAAGTAGCAGCACTTACTGACTGCACTGGAGGTGATTCGTTAATTAATGGATTCAACCAATTTTTACAACGCAGGCTTGATGCCATTGTCATCTGGTATTGTCCTAAGTAACTGAACCATTTTGGAAGCAAAATGTGCATAACAGACATAAGTTGCAGGGAGAGTCGCTGGAATTTCGTTATCAAAGATAATCATAATCCTCTGCTTCCTTCTAGTTTGACCCATAGCTGCAGGCATCCTGCAAACATTTGCTTGTTTACTTTGGCAACCAACAATGGAGCAGCTGAAGTAAGCATGATGTTTAGATACCCTTCCACAACTGATTTAAAGAGGACTTAACTGATGTTCAAGAACTCAAAATCTTTTAACTTAGGTCCAACAGATATGATTTAAGACGGAGCAGTCAGACTTAATAATCTGAAGTTCGGTGGTTTTATCCATGGCTGCTCCTGTTCTAGTGATGTGCCAGATTGTCCTTAGGCTGAATTATAAACTCAGCATTGCCTCTTTAGCCCTCATTGGCTGCGTTACAGTCAGAGATTTTCATTGAATGTACAGATTCCATTTTGCTGGACAGTAAAATACAAAATCATTGAGCCATAAATAACGCTGGAATGATACAAGCAAAGTAGACCTGACTTAATAACAAATACACAAGTGCAGTTTTAGGGTCCAATGCTGGATGGTGCTCGGCATCAGCTGCGCCTCGTCATAAGAAGATGAGTCACTTGCATCTTTTGAGTCATTTAAATGAGCTCAATGAACTGTGCAAATGTTAATTTTCTTCTGAGGGGCCTTTTGTGTTCCAGATCCCTGAGGAAATGAAAAGAACATTTTTCAAACTTAAACAAGCTCAAACTTTGGTTCTTATGTCGTGCTGCTGTCCCTTACTAGGGATAGAAAATTAACTAAACACTGTTTATTTTTTAATGTTTTCCAGATCTAATTTCAAATACAAATGTCAAATTACACCTATTCTGTCACAGTTCAAACATAGATGGCATTTTAAGCAATGTAACATCAGTTTCCTGATGAATGAAAGCTTGAAAATAAGAATAATTATTGGTGGACTAAAAAGCCTTTTAAAAGCAATGTGAAAGTAAAATTGTACAACAAGAAAGGTATTTTGGAAAAAAAAAAAACTCCTGAGATCTGAGCAATAATCTTAAAAGCAAAAATGAAATATGTTTCACTTGTTTGAATGAATGAATGATGTAAGGTAAAAAACACAAAAAAATCTTTTATTTTTTTTTTTTTTCATAAGTCTTCAATGAATCACTTATCAACATGGGTGAATTTATGCTGCAGTTTAAATGAGAACTGTACTGGTAGCATAAAAAACATTCAGCCATTTCTAATGTATTCAGAAAGTGTTTTAAAATATTTAATTTGAACTGAAATTATGAGTAAATGTATGTTTAACAGAATAAAGATTAACAACAGTAAAAAAACATTTATTTTATATATGTAGGAGTAAATGTGTGTAATGGGTCTTGAAGAAAATCTGAAATAAACAGTATATGATCAAGAGAGTGGAAATTTCCCAATTTAAAGAAAGTTTTAACAACATAGTTATGTTTTTGTTTTTGTTTATTTCTTGTAAAAACTTATGGTGCCAATTATGTCATACAGATCGTAAAAGGAAACGCACTTGTCATTACTGTATACCGCCTGTGCCTTTAAGAGCTTTTTTCTACATGCTGTTGAAATTTGGCAACATCTGCAAGCTTGTTCAGGCTTTAAGCTTCAGGTTTGCTGCTGCTTCGTACGACATCTTTCAAACACAACATCGAACATATCAAACATACATCACCAGTTTCTCTGCATCATTCTGCTTTTTATTTTTCATCGATTCTGCTTTGTGCCACTCCACCATCCCATCATCAACCCAATGTTACAAGATCAGAGATCATCTATTTATGCCCTAATAACCTCAAATCTTTCTATATTCAAAACCTTTTTTTAAAAGCATATGTTAAAAGATTGTGTGCTGACTCAAGCTGACTCTTTCTCTTAAACTATAAATACTTTTCACTTGGTGCATAATTTAACAGAGGACATATGATGCAAAGTACCTTACATGTCCTCTGTTACTGTAAAGACCAAACTCTTAAATATGTAAAAAAAATATCCTATTGATTTCCACAGCCAACTCTGACATAAATACGATTATACAATTCATCGAATAAAACAGGTCATCTCCATAACAGTTTCCTGTGGAGTTTAGTAAAACCAGGTCAGGCATACGTGATTTTTTTACCTAATGACAATTAGGATATAAGAGCCTTTAATATTCACTTTGAAGCCCTGGCATTAAAGACCCAGCTCAATTCAAGCCATATCAGTTAGTAGCACTGCTTGATAAATTTCCCTTTTATTACTCTCCTCACAAAATAATGATTACTTTTTTATTTTATTTACAATGGCAGTAAGTAAATAAAAGATCACGGGTCAGACAATGATAACAACGTTCACTTTAACTGAACTATAATTCCCTTTGTTGCATGTCTTCAAATTCCAAGGGATATTAAATGAAAACAAGCAATTAAAATAGGCATAATTTCATAAAAGCAGCCAATCTAATTCATTATGATATAATTACTACTGCATTGGCAACATTTCCTTCACCAGGGATTTTAAGGCAGATGTTCTTCTCAGTGCTTGTTCATTTTTAAGCGCTAAACGAAGATTGAAAGACGGTTAACCTCCAGTTAATAGTGTTGATGTTTTGAAAAAAAAAATATTAACATTGCTTCTTACAGAAGTCTGATTAAAGCAGATATCAGCAACTGTAAAAAGAAACAAAAAGAAAAAAGAAGAAGAAACAATTGATATGATAAACTGACATAAGCACAAGGGAAAGGTTTACAGCCCTGATCAAACCAACCAAATGGATTAAGTCCTTTGTAAGTGAGATGCCTAAAATAAATCTTTGAACGTAGATGTGTAGATGTGAAGACAGAATAATCATAGATTTTTTCTTTTGTCTATGAAGAGATAAATCAATGTACACAATGATTTCTACATGGACATGATGATTGTACATCACAAAGCCTCATACAAATATGTAAGCTGTACTGCTGCCCACTTTTGTTGTAAAAACTAAACCACATATTTTTGTCGAATTGGAATATTGCTAAAAAAAAAAAAAGCCTCTAGCAGTTGACTGAATTTTTAAGGGGGTAGGAATATAGATTAATTATATTTATTCCTTAAAAATTATTTTGTTGTCTCAGTTGGTGTGGTGTCAAGACCACACCAACTGAGACAAAGGAAAACCGAGACAAGACCAAGACTTTTAGAGGCCGAGACCAACAGCTTATATGGTCTTAGCCTTTTGCTCAGTCTGGGTATCCTTGGTTTTGGTTGGTGTGGTCTTGCCTGCAACACTATTAAAGAACATTAACAAAAGTTATTAATACTCTGTTTTTAATTATGTTAAGAATACACCTTAACCTAGACATTAACATTTAGGTCAAAAGAATACTTGGATTTGCCAACTGCCCTAATATTTGTAATGTGTCAGGCAACCACATGAGAAGAGGCAATGTCATACAAGAAAAACTCTACCTATCTTACATTTCTTCTTCATGTAAGGGAACAAGGCTAATTATTATTTTATTATTACACAAATATCACCAAACACTAGTGATGTTATGAGATGACATGAGCTGAGGCTTTGAGGCGTGTAGTGGAGGGTGTGTTTCCACAAAGCGCACTTTCAAAGCTTGCTTCATTTGGGGAAGGGGCCAAAACAGATTACGTTTGAAGTCTCCCTACCCCACCATACCATGTGACTGTCTTGGGTAAAAGCATTGCCAAATTAGATTGGTTGGTTTAGCCAAAAGCTCGTCCGTCCGTCCGTCCGTCCATCCATCCATCCATCCATCCATCCATCCATCCATCCATCCATCCATCCATCCATCCATCCATCCATCCATCTTCTTCTGCTTATCTGGGGTCGGGTCGCGGGGGTAGCAGCTTCCCCAGCCACTTGGGCCAGCTCCTCCGGGGGAATCCCAAGGCGCTCCCAGGTCAGCCGAGAAACATAGTCCCTCCAGCGTGTCCTGGGTCTTCCCCTTTGCCTCATTCTGGTTTGACGTGCCTGGAACACCTTGTCCAACCGGTACTGGAAGAGATTTTGATCTATCCAATGCAACAATAAGAGGCAATTTGCAAAGGGGTTAATTTTATAACTCACGATAGCACGCAGGACGTCTCCCTTTTAGCTACTTCTGCGGTGCTGCCCCGTCTCTCAGCCAGTCAGGGTCCAGCTGCTTCCAGCGGCTTCTTTTGGCGCACAACGATTGGGGCCCCCATTGTTCTGCGGTTAGCAGAGCTGGATTAGCTCTTCTCTGTCTCTGTTGTAGCAGGATTTAGAATACACTACGTTAACTTGGTTTGAACCGCAGGAAGGATAAAAACACTGCGTTAAGCTCCTTCTGAATCGCATCGTAGTTCTGGTCATATCAGGGAAAGTGGATCGTAACACACAACATTTACACATATACACTCTCTGAATTTTGATATTGATTCATGTCCCAAAAGGCAACAGTTATGCATCCAGAATAATTACATGAATAATTTTGTATAATTAATCCTTTGTATTATCAACATGAATGTTAACATTTGTATCAATTTAATGGTAGGTTTACGGTTAAAGCTAAGACCTTAAACAAGTATTAGAAGCTGTTTGCTTGCTTCAACACTACAGAGGTTATGTTATTATTCAGAGTTTCCTCCAATCCCCCCCTCAGCTATGCAGAGTGTTTATCAGCAAGAAGATGTGAAGTTCAGCTGAAAAATCCATCCACACCCATCGGGAATGTATGCATGATTAATACAGCTTGTGTATGTACAGTACACTCACCATGTAACCAGTGTTTACTATGATTCATACAGCCCATGGCAGGTAGAGCAGTAACCATCGAATTTCGAGAAGTGTGTTGATGACATCTGTTTGTCTCTATGTTTTTAAAACGTATGCTTAACAGTGCTCTTGACTAAACAGGATCTTAAGTATTGTCTGTCCTTTAAAAAAATACAATTTTATTCCCCTTTGTATAGAGATTAAGTCAATAACTTGATGCAATCAGTATTGATGAGTGTCCTTAGATAGAAGACATTTAATCAATTTGTCTGTATGATTGGACTAATTTGTCTATAAAATGCCTTGATATGAAATGTGTGGTGAATTGGAGATGAATAGAAACTGGTTGGAATTTAATTAAAACGAAAAGATATAATTTTAAAAAACTGGCTCTGGAGTCCAGATTGTCTTCTTAGATCTGAATTTCTCTCTGATATTGAATCATATATTTCTGTAGAGAGATAATAGATGGTCACACTTAAATATTTATGAATACAATTTCTGAAACAATAATCTTATGCATGTAGTGCATTTCTGACCACTTTTGAACGTATGAGTTACAGAGAGAAATTGCAGTCCTCTCTCTCTCTTCTGCTTCATGCAGGGACTTTGTGCAAATGTCAGCAGGTCTCCCAGCAACTCCCAAGTAGTCTAACTGGAAATGGCAGAGAGGCACTGCTGACCATATGGCTCTTGTAATTAATTGTGCCGATTAATTTTTGGCTTGCCTTCAGTGTCTGTTCAGACACTTATGCAATGCAGGAGCTGGTGAGGAAGCAGTTCCCATAGCCTGTCATACTGAGAGGTGGAATTATGAACACAAGGTCATATGGTGTTAAGGTGATTACCACAGAGGACAGCATTCTTTTTTCTTTTCAAGGTATGGACATCATTGTGATGAGCAACACTTATTATTACACATTACGTATTTGTAAAAGGTCTACAGAATTTCTCATCAGTTTTTTATTTACTCTTATACCTCTTTCCAACTGGCCAAGACGATCTGGAACGATCAGCTTTCTTTGGCAGTTGGAACAGCTCACTGACCTATGTCTACTGTGTCATGGGAGAAATTACTCGGCAAGCAACGCGTGTGTAATGATCTCAGAATGCAGGACCCAGAATTCGAGGCGAGACAGGCAGTGGGAAAGTTCAAAGCGTTTATTTAACAAAACAGGTGCGCGGGGCTGCTCGTCTGCTGCGGGGCGGATCTCTGCAGAAATGGGAGAATACAGATCAGTGACTGGATATGGAGCTTAACACGACTTGGAGCAAAGTCACTGACCTGATTCAAAGTTCAGTCCGTTTGCGGAGCTTTGACCGCAGATGCGGCGGGAGACGCCCCAAGAGTTCCTTGAGAGCGCGCAGCAGACGCCGAGCAGCAACAGAGTCTAGAAGGGAAATCCAAGGCCGAAGTCAGACGACAGTTCCAGGTTCAGAAGCCGATAGAATCCAGGATCAGACAGGACAAACAGAGCAGACAGGGGCAAGGCAAAAACTCGAAATCCTCAGGGCAGAAACTGGTCAATATCAGAGAAACAGGCAGACTACAGATTGCTGGGGAACGTATCACAAAAACACAAGAATAACCTGCCGCTGATGGGAGGCAAACACACAACTTAAATAGTAGAGGAACCAGGTGGAAATGATCGGCGATAATCAGCCACAGAAGCAATTAGACAGGAAAGCAAGGAGCAAAGGAAAAAACCAAACCATCAGCGCCAAGATCATGACAGCGTGTTGCAATCAATGTTGGAACACCAGACTTGGTTTGACCCACTAATTTACGGGATGCCATTGAGTGCAACGTACGGACGTCAACACATCGCATGCATCGTGTTTGATATAACAGGCCAAAACAACTGTTTACATTCGATAAACATGATGCAGTGCTGCTAAGAGGGATTCAGACAGATAAAAGGCAAAACAATACAGCACATTTACGACACACTCGGTTCCTTACATGGTGCTCTTGATCGTTTACTTTCCTGCTTTCTGTTGATGTCATCATCAACAAGTACCGTGTATGATAGTTTCACCTGACACATTAGGGTTAGGGCCAGCATTTATTTCCAATGGTAAGGGAGCCAAATGCAAATGGTTAGCGGGTTGACCCATAATCGAAAAAAGTCGGGTTAACCCACTGATTTCAGTGGGAAAGACCATTGTCTTTGAACCAGAGATAAACGGGTGACCTCACTGCTGTGTGCTTTCCTTCTTATCCCACGGCAGATATTTGCTATAATCCTTACAAAAACGTAAATAAGTGTAAAAAGTTACCAACCAATTTTTTTTATTATTTTTTTTTAATCTTTTTTTATTATTTTTTTTTA
>NW_015150878.1:74329-98238 GCF_000732505.1 Cyprinodon variegatus | reverse complement strand
ATATATATATGTAATAAGTACATTTCTCCACTGTGAGATCAATAAAGTCAATCAATCAATCAATCAAACAATCAATCGATCAATCGTAGGTTATGTTTACCTTGACATGAAGATGGCAGAATTGATGAGTGAAGATGGCACAGCTTCAGAGGAATGTTGATATTACGTAGTCAGAATGAAGCAAAGACAAAAGAATAAAAATAAAAGATCAGAAATTAAGTTATCCCAACAAATTTTATGTAAAACACACGACAATAACTTGTGAAAATGATAAACCTAAATTAAAAAAGAATAACCATTTGTTTAATGAAAAAGGTAAATGAACTAAGGACATAATTGAGGCGTTTGGGTCATACTGACCCCAAACTGTGTTTTCAACCAGTATAAAAAAAAAGTAACCTTATATTATTAATGTATTATACAAACTTTTTATGTTTAATTTCAAATTTTAATTCTAATGACTTTTCATGCATTGACACCAAAAAGTTTTAATCCATATAAATTATTTTTCCATGTACACTGTGCAAAAAGTGTTGAATATTGTCTTCTAATGAATAATGACCCAACAAATGTGTAAAAAAGGCTTTGGGTGGGCGGTTTCCAGAGCTGGTTGGAGTGGCTGTATGTCTTTTCCCTTTTCTCTCACAGGGTGGCAGGCTAATTGAGTCCAGCTGGGTTCCATTACCTCAATCAGTGGTGGCCTTTAAGAAGGACCAGTCCCCCTCAAGCAGAGGGCAGATGGTTATTGTATTCAGAGTGGTAACAAGCCAACCTAGAAAATGTTCAGCATTGAGGGGTTTTTTTTTCGCTCATATTGGTTTCTCTGTCTTAAATTGTATTTTTATTTCTCTGCTTCAGGATCCACTTTGAAAAAGACTCCTGTCGGATCTACCTCTCCTGAGGGTTCCATCCTGCTCCTTACTCAGGCTCACCAACTTGACCTACAGAACCTGTCCACACTCATCTCCAAACAACCTGAAAGACCAGTGTCTCCACTCTCAAACCCCAACATCCACTTCCAACCAGCTAAGACTGGGCTTCAAGGACGCCTACTCACTGTAAGCTGACTTAAACCACTTTTAGCAACTTTCCATAATCCATGCATCCCCATTTAACAACTTGTTTTCCCTTCCAGTGCCTCTCTGTCCCGGCTCTCACAGTTCTTTACATACTCTGCTCTCCTTTGCATGTTCCTAAAAATAAAGAGTTTAAATCTGCTTCTCTCTGTGCATGTGCCTACTTAAGAGTCCAAGAGCTAGCATTATGATATTAGGTCTGTCTGAGATGTTCCAGTAATGAGCAAATCATGATGAAACATTTGGTGTTCTTTAGCTGAATTGACTACCTGTACAACATGTACAAATATATCTTACTACCCCCCATATACATATATATATAGGGCATGTTGGTTGGTTAGGTTGCTTTCTTACCTTATTAAATGAATACATTTCAAATAGTTTTTTTCAGGTATCCTTTCTCTGGTATTAAAATGGTTGAGTGACCTGCAGCATTTGAGTGGTATAAAAAAGAAAAAGAAAAATGCAGAGCATTGTACTCTCTTCTACTCTGGATTGAAATGGCTTTAAGATTTCTTTTCTTGGCAACATCTGACCAGCATTCTTTTTTTCTGACTTTTTTTCTTCTGAAAACATTGGCTACAGTTTCATAGATCTTTCAAAAAAATTTGACTAAAAAAATTATTTTGAAGTATCCCAATAACATTAAATGTCTTTTTAGATAAAGATGAGGGTGCTTGGGTCTTTTTCCTAAAGAGACCAAAGAAAAAGTGGCTGCCCCTTGTCACATTTTTGGAACGATTCAAAAAATCTTCCTTGAAGGGAGGTACACCGTGGTGAGCTCACCTGTTTATCTCTGGTTCAAAGATACCAAACAATGGTCTCTCCCACTGAAATTAGCGGATTAACCCGACTTTTTCAAACATGGGTCAAACAGCTAACAATCGGCATTTGGCTCCCTGTTCCCAGCCACTACGAGTCTGGTGACACCATCACGTTGGTTAAGTGTTGATGTCACCGGTGCGACAGAAATCAGGAAAGTAAACAATGGAGATCACACTGTAAGCAAGCCAGTGTGTAGTAAGTGTGCTGTATTGTATTGCTCTTTAATCTGTCCAAATCCTTTTTACCAGTGCTGTGCCATGTTAATCGAATGTAAACAGATATGTTTCAGCTTGTTAGATCAGACGCGATTGCCGCGGTGTGTTGATGTCCATACGTTGTACTCAATGCTGTCACGCAAATTAGCGGGTCGACCAGGGTCTGGTTCAGTCTGTTCTCACAGCATGCTGATCAGAACTGAAGCGATTTTAACGCAGGTCGCTTGCTGATTCGTTTCACCTGTGTACGCACGGGTCAGCGAGCGGTTCCCACTACCACTAAAAGCCGATTGTTCCCAGGTTTAAATCAAAAGCTACTCTTTGCAACTCAACAATCCCTTCTCCTCAGTGTAACTGAACTAATGATAACTACTAGATTCCAGTGGAGTCACATAGCTGCTCACAAGGTATTAGAACTTGTAACACTGATGTGCTGTTAACTTGATTTCAAACAAACACTTTGAAAGGCAGGTACAAAGAAAGCAAAGTTATTTTTAATGTAAATTTGAAAGACTTTTATTTCTTAGCAGTATGTCATATAATTTATACAAAAATGAGTTTTTGAAGTCAACTGCATAAATACTTAAGTCGATACAAGAGCACAAGTAAAGTCCATTATGTATTATTTACGATTAGGATAAAATATTGTGTCTACATAAAATAGTTAAATGCTGAAGGGTTTTAATTCTGCCAGATGCTCATTTGAAAATCAGAATTCACTCCTTGTATGAGGTTCAACAATTTGGCAATTTGCATCTGATAAGCAGTGATGTTGGGGTGGAAGGTATTCAAGTGGCGCTATCTTTGAGATAACAGACATAGGTGGGGAAGTCTGCAGTCAAAGATATAAATGTTCTTCTCCTGTTGTGTTTTTTTTTGTGACCTCTATTTATCAGTAAAGATTTAACAATAAAGTAAACAATAAAATTTCAATAGGAATAAAATCATTATATAGCTTTCTGTGTTATCTGTTTTTTTTTTCTTTTTAAATTAAGTACATACTGGGTCAACTTTCAATATGTAAAAATGGATTTAAGTTAGTGCTGAGACTGAATTACTCATGCTTGTCAGTTTTCTTATGTAATTTTAATGCTTCCTCTTATCCAGCTTTGGAGTTGATAAAACATCTGCTGCAGCTGTATGTCTCTGGAGCATTGCATAGCGATAAAACCCCAGTGAGAGATCAAGCTTTTATCTTAGATATGGACACCATGTATACTTGGTAACAAATATCCAAGGAACAGAGCTCCTACAGTGAAAATCATAGGATACAAATGGGAAAAAATGCAGCTTTAAAAGGATGCTTATATTGGCAAAACAAATAAAGAAATAAACTTTCAGGAATAATTATAATTTCAGGAATTTGTAAAAGAAAATGTGGAAATAATACTGTGAAGTATTATTTATTTTAAAGCTTGGTGTCTTTAAATCAAGACAATAATGCTGATAATAAAAAACAATGTTTTTCACATTTGTTAACAGTAAGAAATGGGGCTACATGAGGATAGATGGTATGAATCCTTTTGCTGTTTGACATAATTGTTCTGCCTGTATCTTAGATTATTGAATTCTTTCAAGAAAAAAATCAGTACTGAGGTCTACGTGAACACGTGCTATTAAGGGGCCATCTAATACAGAAACTGTCTCCTTTTCAATGAAAGACAGAATATATACTGCAGGGATATTATTGAGACACTTTGTTCTTAAAAACTGAGTTAATTTCCAAATTAAAAGAGGTTTGTAGTGTATGAGAGTCAGCTATAAAATAGAAGGTTCCACCTTATCTTCGCCTGAGCTCCCGCTTTCCCGCTTGCTTTTATTACAGAAGTAATTTGCATTTTAATTTGGAGCTTGAACCTGTGCTTAATAGAATTATACTAAAAGACACGTTGACATCGTTTTTTGACCCCTTCATAGCGTGCAAGTACAGAAGGGGCAAAATCATTCGCATTAATTGTGAGTATGGAAGTTGACCTCAGCTGGTATCTGACTTAAAGATAGGCAGAAGTCCAATAAACTGTAATTATTATTAAAATGTTTAAACAAACTTCATACAGATGCATTACAATAACTGGGAAAATCATCTTGATTCTGCAAAAGCAGAGATCCCCTTAATTTTTTTCCTGCAGCTGTTGCCATACAACATGTTTTATTTTATTTTCTATGTAATGTACGAGGTTGAAAGGGCTTGCACAGATTGTAAAATAGTACCACGGGTTTTCTCTTTTATTTTCAGCACCACTGTGGTTTGTTTCGCCATAATAACTCCTGGGCCTGTATCTGCAAAATTGGATGTGGTCTTGACAGACATTTGAATGTTTACTAGAGCTTTGCATTTCCTATTTCAGTCAATATTAGGTTAGGCTATGGAAGAAATAGCTTGAGAGTAGGAAGTGCTATGAAGCATGAACGGGTCTCTGTCAACCGATGAGAAAGAGAACCAGGCAGGATGAAGTTTGGCATTGTATAATTAGAGACCAGGGATCAGAGAAGCAAACAAAGAATTTCCGCTGTCAGTTATATTAAATACAATAAATAAAGGAAGATGTAGATAATGGCACAACTCCAAAGAGGATTCTTGTTAACTTTATAATATGAACAGTATGGTATTGACCGAGTATCAATGGACCCCAATACACATAATTCACAGGCTCCTGCTTTACTGACAAAGCCTATTCTGCAAACATAACATAAGAATAAGAAACATAAGAATAACATATTATTTGAATCAGGATTATTATTAACAGAATGCTTATATGAAAAGGGTATGTTTCTTGCAACTGATTTGTTCTCCTTTTTTTTTTTGTTACTAAAGTTTTTTAGTAAAATAAGTTTCTAATTGAGAAAAATAACCAGGTAAGGTAAAATGACACTTTTCAAATATTTCTTTCATTAAATAACTAGAGCTAGAGAAGCATCCTCAAAATTTCTCGAAGTGTGCTAATACGCGGGCCATAAGTTGCAGGTTACTTTTTTTTTATCGTTGACATACGTTAAGTGTAAATTACTCATAAGTCGTGGCGTCTAACTTATCCAAAACCTATGAGAACTTGTGCATAACTTATGCGTAACTTATCAAGAACCTACCTCCAACCTATATCAATGTATTTGACATGTTCCTGACATCTGCTGGACGTGTTTCCCACGTACAGCTACTGTATAATGGCATATTGGAGCATTTTGGTATAAGTAGGTCCACAGGAGGAAACCGTCAGTTCTCCTCCAGACAGCATCTGCATGACACTGAATCTACTTCGACTAAAAACCTTCTTTCTTATTTTTTCCTTTTTTTTTTTGGCGGGCGGTAAACAGCAGCTAGGTTAATACCGTTATCAAATAAATCTTTTTATAAAGGCTGGGCACCTCTGGGCATATTGCTGCCCCCCTCAGGACACTGGCTTGTGACATTTCATGGGCATTACGCTGCCGTGCGTTATGCATAATTTAGGCTGTCGTCTGACATACACTCTGGACTTATTATGAATACACTATACATACAATTAAATAAAAAAAATACATAGAAATTTTAGGATATGCGAGCGTTTTATGAGATTCTGGGACATCAGGCATACGCTGGATAAATCATCAAGGTATGACTGGGCCTTTTTATGTGGAGAGGCCCTTGCTGAAATTAAATGCGTGTAGGTCACTTCTCAGTATCCAGAAAATCTATCTTGACTATAAAAATTCAATTGTCTGCTGGATTGAACAAATTTAAAATTACATCACATCAACAGAAACAGTGCAAAAACTTCCAACCTGAAGTACATTCAAGGAAAATAGGCTAGAGGATTATAGATGGGTCTATAGACTAGTGATCAAATTATTTTTTAATCATTAAGGGTGAAATAAAAAGGCTATTTTCAAATATTTTTGCAGTAAAATCTTACAAAATGGCTCTTGAAGCTCAAGGAACATTAGATTGCTCAAATCATTGTTGTTTAAGCCAAAGTGGACTTAGTGGGTGATGCCGGAAGAGGAAACCAAGTCAGATTGTAATTCGCCAAGCTTTATGTTGACAAGCCACAAGTTTTCTAGAAGAATGTTCTACTGACAGATGAAACAAAAATTTAACTTTTTTTCCATGGCACATTATTGGTATGTTCACAGAAAGAAAAAATTAAAGCTTTTCAAGAAAATAATATTGTCACTATATTGAAACATAGAGGAGGCTCTGGTTTGTTCTGGGTCTGATTTGCTTTATATAGCACAGGGTTCCTTAAACCTCTGTAGGGTACAATGAAATCTGTCTGGAGAGAAATGTGTTGTCCAGTGTCACAAAGCTTGGTGTCCTGCAAAGAGATTATGACCCACAACAGACAGCTAAATATTACTTTACGATGATCAATAATCCAGCCTAAATACTGGCCTAAATGCCTCGGCTACTTGGCCAAGGGGATATCTATTTTTGCTGACTGCTCAGCATGTATGACTTCATCCCAAGAGTCTTGCGATCAAACCCTGCCTGAGCTCTGCGTTCACGACTTGTTTAATTTTCTTTTGAAGTGAAACAAATAGTCGAAAAAAGACACCCTTTAAACCAGTGCTTCCCAACCCTGGTCCTCAGGGACCCCTACCCTGCATGTTTTAGATATGTCTCTGTTCCAGAACACCTGATTCAATTGAGGGCTCCTGCTCTGCAATCAAGTGCTGCAGCAGCCTATTAATCCTCCATTATTTGCTGGTGTGATGCAACAAGGAGACACCCAAAACATGCAGGACAGGGGTCCCTGCACCAAAGCACTGCTTTAAACCTTCGACAAATGGAGCAGTTTCCTGATGAGGGCTGGACTAAAATAACTTCCAAGGTCTGCAGATGTGTTATTGACAGTTACAAGAATTGTTTGATTGCAGTGATTGCATCTCAAGTTGTGCAAAGACATTCTAAGTTATAGGCGCAATACATTTTTTCCAGGTCTGTTTAATGAGTTTTCTTTCTTTTCTTTTTTTTTTTTTTATCATATTATTAAAGCATAGTTGAAAAGCTGACTGGACTAGACCGGGCATCAGCTCTGTTGGAATGGTCCCGGCTGGTCCCAGTCCGAAGCCAGCTTGGGAAGGAGTGACTGAACCCGACTGTATGCTTCCACCCGAACGGCAAGGCAAAAATATACAAGGGCATCAAATGGACTAAATATGAGTGTGCCCCATCTGGCAAAGTAGTAGAACAATTTTACAAAGAATTTGAGTCAGTAGGTCACATGACCTGGAAGCTATTGAAGGAAAGTTCCAACTTTTGTCTTGAAAAATATCTTAAAAATTGAAAACAGCTTAAAATTGCATGAAAGCAATTTTGCCTTACTTATGTTATCTATTGGCATGATTTTATAATAGTTTCATCTTAGCTGATCATAAGATAAGGAATTTATTGATTTTTTGTTTCTGAAGAGCGCATGGTTCAAGGATTTGCTAACCGTCCATAACTGCTCCACCGCGTGTGGGAGGAGGGACCAGCTGAGAGACGCTGGTCGACGTCTGAGTCCCTCAACCGCATCAACCATTTGCTAGATCTGTCTGACTCTGCAGAGCTTGAATATCCAACTTCAAACCAACTTCACCGCTGTGCTGACGGCTCGGTTTTGCTGCACTGTAGTCGACCAAAATCCTGGACAATATTGAAATTCCCCCCGGACATTTTTTTAGGTATGAAAAGTAGCACATGTCCAGGATAAAGAGGACATCTGGTCACCCTAATACAACTAGTGAGAACCTCTCACATAAAACTGTGAGAACACAGTTCCTTTAACTTGGAGTTTAGGGACTTGTCTGCAAGCCATCATCAAGATGGATTTGTTTTACAACATCCTTGTTATAATGGTGAAATTGCTGTATTGTAGTTCTAAAATAAAATTAGAAAAAAACAGAAAAGATAATATGGCAAAAAATAAAGAATTCAATAATATATTGTTACCTATATTTTCTTCCTGGTATTTTCAGAATATTTGTTAACTATTAAAAAATTATTTTGCAATCCAAGTCATAAAGTTCTTAATTTCTATCCATTTCTTGAAGTCGTAGGGAAACGGCTGTTCCAACTGTTGCATTTCTGAATTCTCCCGAGTGGTGCACAACTTTACACGAGTGAATAAAGTGAATGTGATTGGTCGTTTATCAAGAGGGCAGGATTGTTGTGGCAGAACGTTTGCAAGCATGTTTGATTGTGACCGGTTTCTTCAAAGCTAACCAGTTAGCATCTTAGTGCTAGCAGGTTCCCAATGGGTTTCTTGAACGCATCTTGCTAACCAGTTAGCAACTTAGAAGTATCACTAAATTGTGACTAGGCTGATTTATACTCAGAAACCATGTCATCTGCGTGTGTGTTGCAGTGAATGCAAATGTGCCTCCACCCCTACCGCAGATACTCTGGTGCACCTCTCCAAAACTGTAGTTGACCGCTGACAGGAGGCATATGATTGGTCAAATCTACATCCGCTATACACTATGCGTGGAAAACGACTTGTGATGTTGGACCAGCTAGAAGAGCAAGGTGAGCGAGACCGCTGGGACCCTTTTTCCACCTGGAACCCCAATCTTTTTCACCTTCATGTCCCTTGGTTGTGGCACAATCTTGCCCCCATGTCCTCACCGCCTCAGCTGTATCTAGAGCCGCGCTAGTTCCTCTTGCGCTGTGCGTGGAATAACAGGGCAGACCACACTTCAATATTGGGCATAAATAAAAAATATCTGCGACAAGCTCACTGTGACTCACTGCTGCGAGGAGTATAAACAGCCCTATAGAAACAACAGTGTCAAGAAACACTATGGACAGCGGAAACATGCAAGAGTAGGACAGTTTTGTGTCGGAGGTCGTGGATGAGTCTACTCTGACATAGAGGACGCCAGGGCGGCAGAAGCTTGGTTCGGTGTAGAAGGTACAGCTGTACATGTTTCAGCCCTTGCCTCGCAACGCTGCCAGTTCTGTTAGCTCTACGCCTGCCGAAGACACAGACCTAGGACCTAACTCAATGGTCAAGTAAATGATTCTTATTTATTATTTCAGCCGTTGCAAATATTAGCGGTGATATATGAATCAAGAAGCTATGAAGCTTTTTTAAATATAATTTTTCAAAATTTTGGAACAGTATAGTCTTATAAAGAGTACATTTATATACATGTTTAAGTCAGAAGGATTTGACATTTAAGTATGATTTCCCTATGACTTTAAGGAATGAAGAAATGATATAAACCTTCTTTTAAAACAGCCCATCATTAAATAAGAATATCTAAAATTACCCTTCCCTCCTTGTTGATGTCCATGTACCAAATTACTGTTATGCTTGCGAGGGGATATAATCCCTTTAGACAGGAGTGGCAGCTGGCAATGGCACGCTACATTGACTGGTTGGTAAAAAGAGAGACTAAGCAACTGTTCACGGTGTCTAGGGGTAGAAGTTGAAGTGGTTGGTTGCTGTCCAAGTGCTCTTGCATTTTACAGGGTCCTGATCATCTCTGCTGAAGCCAAAATATTGAACAGTAATGCCATTACCTCTGTAAGGCCTATAGCGGGAAGCTGAGTAGAGATTGATGGTTTGCTTGGGAAAATATCTTCCAAAGATCGCTGGTAGAAAATCACCACAAAGCTAGAAAAAGAAACGATGTCTGCTTGAAATAAATTTATAATCAAACAGCTTCCTGTTTATCTGAAACATTTTTCTTTTTAGCTGAATTTAGGAAAATAGGTTCTCAGCAGTATATATGGGAGGTAATCATTAACTTGTTTAAGAGTTCCTCAGTAGTTAAAATGAAAAAGTTCTCACTTGTTTACTGTATATGGAGATTTTCACCAATTTATATGAATTGTTTTCAGTATTTTCCATGAGGGCTCTTCACTAGTTTGTTTGCATAGTTTTAAATTTAGTATGTGCAAAAGTTGGATTTCATAAATATGAAAGCTCATTGTGAGAATGTGATTTTGAAAAATTATTTATGGAATATATGTCAAAGCAAAGACAATAATGTATCAGCTGGCAAGTACTTCTCAAAATCAGACAGCCTCCCAGGCAATCAAATATATGCAATAAAAAACTCTAGGTTGTGAATGTTTGTTGGGACTGATAGAGAGGCAGGAATTAGATATTTATAAAAACAAAATGATGTAATACCTATAGAAACATGGTTAATATGTTCTGTATAATATTTTTCTGATGCACTGCCCAAATGTAAGAACAATCCTCGTTTCTGCATTTGGGTCCTAAAAAAAAGTAAAACATGACCAGGAGCAAAAAAAAAGTACAGGTCACTGCCAAAATTATCTATCATGCAGTCTGCAACAATTCCACCACAAAATGTGAACAAACCATTAAAGATAAACTTTCAGTTCATGTTTCAGATAAAATCTATCATCCAGTTTTTGTATCTCCATGCCAAGCACTCACGTAAAATAGATGTCCTTACCCAGCACTATTTACACCAAAGATGTGTAGTGTTGCACTATTTACACCAAATGTGTGTAGTGTTGCAAACATTTTATTAACATCAAAGTCTACAACATCACTCTCGGAGATTACACATTTTAAAGCATAGAATTCATCAGAGCAAATATTTCTTTCAAACAGTAATTCACTTTGAAGCTACATCTTCACTGATCCCTTTCCTACTTTTCTAGTAACCTCTTGTGGCTAAAACATACCGACAATATTTCAAATTGTCTCGTTCTCTTGCTCTTTTAGAGCAAGCGGTTAAGAATTTCAATGCTGTTTGTTTGTTAAGGAAAAAAAATATATGTACCCCAGACTGGTACGATTAGAGGGAAAGCAGATTGAGACAGACACAGCCTAGATCTATAATTGAAATCTGTTCTTGGATGTGCACAGTGTGAATGCCTATTCTCCAAAAGCTCTGTCTCCTCATAATAAGAAAGGGGCTTCTGGACAAATTTTTGTAGATTCTGCTTGTTTGGAAAGAGGATGGCAGTAAATATTAATGCAACTGCAGAGATTTTTGCTTCATATTACCACAAAAAGCACATTTTCCTAAATGTGCAGACATTCTTTTCTAGCTAACCAATGCAGTTAACTACGTAAATATATTTGTTTTAGTTTTATAATGTAAGAAATAAAAACTTGTTGACATCATTGAGCTTTAAAGCTGTGAACGGCCATCAATAATGCTTACAGTTCCTTGTTTCTAGGGTCTGAAGGCTTGAGCTCTGTGTTCCTGTTGATTGGTCTATTATCGGAGACACCAACATGGAACTGCCTATGGTGATAATGGTGTGCTCCCTCATTCATACTGACACAGAGAAATGGTAAGCCATTATAACTCGCAGCTTCTCAACATAGCCTGTCTCTGCAGCCCCTCATTCAGCAACTGTCCCCTGCAGTAGACAAATAATTCCTGTTATGGAAAATGATACAAAACCTTGATGGTAACATTTTTGACACTGCCGCTTTAGCAGCTGAAAACCAGTTGAAGAGGTAAAAGAGCTACTCAAACCTTTCCAATTCTATAGAAGAACTGCAGTTTAAGCTAGGTGTAAATGGTATGCTATTGAGGTTTATTATAAATGACTTTACTGAATGTTCTCAACAGGTTCATTGAAATTCAAGCAGAGCTGTTAAAGAGATGCAGAAGACCAGAGACTAAGGTTCAGTTCATCACATGGCAACAAACACACACAAGAGCAATTATATAACCACAAAGCAATTAGATTGAACACTGAAATAAAACCTTCTTTTTTTGTTTTCAGCACACTCTCCATCCCTATGTCTGACATTAAATTATCTCATACAAAATTAAGTTGATTATATACTAAATGATAACCCAGAGGTATGTTTTCATTCCCTGAAAAACACAAACTATTCAAGTAAAATTGGGTTAAAGGCTATTTGTAATATTTAGTAAGTAAATAACATTTAAATAATAGTTATAATGGTAATATAATCATCAGTTATCTAAAGCCATGTTTTTGTTGTTTTTTTTTTTGTTTTTTTTTTGGGGGGGGGTGCCTTTTTTAAATGTAGTATCGAGTATTAAGTTTCATTTATTTTCTATGGTTTATATACTGCCTGGCCAAAAAAAAAGTCGCCACCTGGAATCAACTAAGCAAATAGGATACGAGCCTCCTATTGGATAATTACTACATGGGCGATTATCTTTCAGCTTGCAACAAGTTATTTAACCCCTGGTGCAATGTCTTGCTTCTCATTTCCTAAACAACCATGTTGAAAGACCCATCCCGTGGTCGTGGAAAAGATGTTAGTCTGTTTGAGAAGGGTCAAATCATTGGCATGCATCAAGCAGAGAAAACATCTAAAGAGATTGCAGAAGCTACTAAAATTGGGTTAAGAACGGTCCAACGCATTATTAAAAACTGGAAGGATAGTGGGGACCCATCATCTTCAAGGACAAAATGTGGCAGGAAACAAATCCTGAACGATCGTGATCAGCGATCACTTAAACATGTGGTGAGATCAAATCGAAGAAAAACAACAAAAACAATCAGGGCTATGTTTAATACTGAAAGTAAGAGCATTTCCACACGCACAATGTGAAGGGAACTCAAGGGATTGGGACTGAACAGCTGTGTAGACGTAAGAAACCCACTAATCATTGAGGCTAACCGGGAAAAAAAGGCTTCAATTTGCTAGGGAGCTTAAAGATTGGACTGTGGAGCATTGGAAGAAGGTCATGTGGTCTGATGAGTCCAGATATACCCTGTTCCAGAGTGATGGGCGAATCACGGTAAGAAGAGAGGCAGGTGAAGTGATGCACCCACCATGCCTAGTGCCTACTGTACAAGCCTGATGGGGCGGTGTTATGATCTGGGGTTTGCTGCAGTTGGTCAGGTCTAGGTTCACCAACAGTATGTGCTAAAAGAATGAGGTCAACTGACTACCTGAATATACTGAATGACCAGGTTATTCTATCAATGGACTTTTTCTTCCCTGATGGCACAGGCATATTCCAAGATGACAATGCCAGGATTCATCGGGCTCAAATTGTGAAAGACTGGTTCAGGGAGCATGACACATCATTTTCACACATGGATTGGCCACCACAGAGTCCAGACCTCAACCCCATTGAGAATCTTTGGGATGTGCTAGAGAGGGCTTTGTGCAGCGGTCAGACTCTACCATCATACATGCAAGATCTTGGTGAAAAATTAATGCAACTCTGGATGGAAATAAATCTTTTGACATTGCAGAAGCTTATTGAAACAATGCCACAGCGAATGCGTGCCGTAATCAAAGCTAAAGGCGGTCAAACAAAGTATTAGAGTGAGTTACCTTTTTTTTTTGGTGGCAACTTTTTTTTGGCCAGGCAGTGTATCTTGACCTGTCCAGGTTGTACCCCACCTCTCGCCAATAGACTGCCGCAGGTAGAAACTGGCCCAACCCCGACCCTGACAAGGACTAAGTGGGGGAAAATGGATGGATGGGTTTATATCTTAATTGAACCAAAATTGACTGTTCAACCTTTATCAAAATCCCAAATCCATTGTTTTCTAAAAAAAATAAATGGTTTGTCTAACTGTTTATCATAATTCACCTAAGACAAGCTTACTTTCTGTAAGGCAATGTGTATAAGGCAAGTTTAGCAATTCTTAGGGTTTCTTATACAGGACTGTTGATTTACAAGGTGCTTCAGCCATTCACAGCTAAGTTGAGCTCTTCCACCCTGTAGACTCTCAAAGCCATGGAACATTGATGGATTGATGTTCTTGCCTGTCTTTTTCTTTTCTTTTTTCCATTTGCAATGTTCTGCTCGGCTATTACCCACAGAGCATTTGATTGCATAGCTGCAATAAGGAATTCATTGAGCAAATCCCTCATCTGATGAGCTATGACTGATTGCTTTCTTTCCACACAAATGTTTCTTTTGAATAAGCTGCATCTCAGTCTATTGATTTTTTTTTTTTTTTTGTATTCCACACTAAAATGTATGTTATGTTTAATCTCACAATCAATCCGTTTTTTGCTTACAGACATTACTCAGCTGAGGAAACTGACAGTGAAATGAATGGCATAAGGCCTGGAAATGGAGCTAATCTGCTATAGTATTGATTTCCAGTTTTCTTAGATTTTCCAGAGTATACAAATTTAGGCAAAGAAGCAAAGCCTGGTATCAAAGCCCACTGTGGAAAGGGAATGTCACTCTGTGGTGTCACCATCTGCTGATATATTTCTGTGTTGCAAAAGAAAAACATAATAAATGTTTATGTATCTTTTTCTAACTATAAAAGCTGTGGAGCTGTTTTAGTGTTATGTTCTAGTAGTAATGACTAGAAAAAAGCCACTGGAGCAGGGAAAAAGTAGAAAAAGAACAGCTAACCATTGTACTGAAAGAACACCGTTAGCTGAAAGTGCTTTGAAAGTCCTTTGACCTTGCATGTTCTGATATTTTCAGATGTTTATTGCCCTCCCGGGTAGAGGTGGCAAATATCTTTTTAATCAGATATTATTCTGACTGTCATATATCGTTTATGAACACACTCCCTACTAGCTTTGTGTTACAACAATAAATGAAGGAGTGATCTGAGCTCAAATCATGGTCAAACAGTTAATTCTGCACATGCATGGAATACACTGACCACAACTTCTGTTCAAAATATAAGAGTTTATTAACAAAAATCATTCAGCTCCAAGTCAAACACATTTCTTTTAGTCAAAAACTTTTGACTAAAAGTAGTGAAACTCAACAAAACTAAACTGCTATGTACAGAGAGGAAGGGGAAACATGTTTGAAAACCATATTACAGTTTAAGATAGATTTTGAATCTGAAAACCAAAGTTTATTAGGAAGAATTTAGGATTGAGAAATTGTAATGTTTTCAGACCAATTCACAATGCAAATCCAAGAGGTGAATAAAACATTATTATTATAATGTTTTATTAAATGATTTGCTTAATCAAGAACCAAGTTAAAGTTAGTTAAATGAACCCTCTTTGAAATAGCAAGCAGCAAATAGACATGAGGATTCCATTAAATTACTTTTGGTCATTCTTGGGATCATTTTGAGGTTTATTGTGTAATTATTCAGCCCTGTGATTATTAATACAATTATTAATAAAGGCATAAAGTTAGTGGCTTAGCTTAAAGAGCATATGACAAACTATGACTGGATTATCAGAATTCAGAATTTGGTCTTTTCTCAAGCTTGAAGTAGTGTCTATCCAAGCTACATGGGCACATTTCAGTTTTTATTATTTTCAAAAATATAAATTAGCTTTGGAGTGAGGCCTGCTCTCAGTAGTTTTCTTGACCCCTATTTAAAATATTGCACCTTTAGCATTCTATAGAAACATTTAGTATACTTAAAGTAAACATTTAATTCAGTTGTTTAGAAATACCTCAAGTATGCCTTTACTATGTGCTAAGGCCAAACCAACTTCTACTATTGCACTGTTTTACAAAGCTAAAAGAAATCAGATTGACCTGCCTAAGAAATGAAAATGGAAAGGAGCCGTTTCATGTCCTTACCCCCATGTACAATGCATTGTACATAGCTAGAACGGCTAGTGGCAGCCATGGAAAGGCTGTCAAAGCAGAAAGTCAAAATCCCTCCACATCACTATTTTTAGCTTAGCCTTGCATATGTCAGGGATTTATGCTGACATGTGTAAATACTCCTGTTCACTAATAATTGCAGAATAAATATAGTCAACAGAACAGGATACAGAGTAATTAAGGATAAACTTATTTCTACATAAGTCTAAGTTGGAAAGTTTTGTACAAAAGCAATGACTCATGGTCAATTTCTATTTTTGTAGAACTTAGAAAAAGTTATTAACTTAGATAAATGATTCTAATACATGCAATAATTTTAGTCATAGCAAAAAAAAGTTTGGATGTAATGAATTTTTATATGTAGCAGTTTAGTGCTCCAAATGCTCCGTTTTACAGCTGATACTTTGAGAAAAACATACTAATCAATTAATCTTCTCTTAATGAAATATGGTATCCTTTGTTGGAGTTGCCGTGCAGAATTTTGTTTATTTTTATGGGCAGTCTACCATATTCACTGGCATACATGTCAGTCTGTACTGTGCTTCCTTTTAACATTGTTAGCCAATGAAGGTGGAAACCTATTTTATTAAAATTAAAGCCAAATACCAATTTGGCCATAGATCACCTAAGCTATTCTTACATGCAAATAAATAAATGGAATAAAAAGCCAATCAGACTAAGAATGATTTATGTGAACATGTCAGTCAGAATATTCAGATTAAGTTTGGTAGGATTGGTATGAAATTATAATCCAACTAAATGTGATGGTTTATGCGAAATTACATTCTTATCGTCATGTATGCAAACATTTCTTAGGATTGAGTTACTCTAAATAAGGCAACCTGACCTGGGTGTTCATGTGCACACCATTTCAATGTGCCATATTTCCGGCTTGAGTGGCTAATTGCACGATATTCCAATAATTGATGTCAATAAAAAATATAAATTCTCTTTGTGTGTGTTACATGTTGTACATGTAAACAGAGCTATGGTTTTGCAAAACTCAGAGTCTGAAAACAATGATGGATCTCATCATAAATGTCTGGATCTAATTTCTTTGTGTTGTTTTTTTTTCTCTCACCTGAACAATTTATATGTTTTCTACAGGGTTTTGTGTTTGTGTGAGCAGTAAAGGGTATTCACGAGATAATTACATTATGCTGTCTGACTGAAATATACTTAGCTTTTCAGGTTTAAATACTTTATCTGGCACGCAGTCTCAAAGAAGAAACCAAAAATCAATACAGGTTGGCACTGTAAATGGATACAGCTGCTTGAAATTCTAATTCCTTTATCAGGAGAAAGAACAAGCCAGAGTCTTGACAATTCATTTAGCAAACGAGGACTCTGGAGACTTGTGAAATCTCAAGGGCTTATAGTGCATTCTGCTTTGAAGGGTAGGACAAACCTAGAGTAGCTGGAAAGAGTGTTATTATTGTCAGAGTCTGCATACCTGTTAATGCCCTACTGGCATTTCAAGTGCAGGTATTAACATTTAAAACTTTATCAAGGTCGTTATCTTGCGACCCAAATGATATGATGAATGTCCACTATGAATTTAAACAACTACTAAGAGCCATAAAGCATCTGTTAAGATGTTCTGTACAGTCATCACAGCTCCCTCAGCTAAATCTTCAAACTGTCACTGGCAATTGCATTGCAAATATCAAGTTTCCCAACCGGCAAATTTTGTCTGAGGCTATGCTTATGTGTGGTAATCTGCCAAACTTTCAAGTGCAATCACTCTCCACTGGAAAGTCCAGCTTTTTATTTGACACGGAGTGTTACACTGGACCAGCATCTAATTATTTTTCCCCAGTGATTAACATTTGAAGGGAGCTCAATCTTGAACAGCCAGAGAATGTGTTGCATCACAGCACAGCTCACAGGCATGCAAGATATTTTTAAGTCTTTTATTTGATGTCTGTGTTGATTTTTTTTATTTGTTTTGTTTTTTTTCTAGTGATGTTCTGTATGACTATTTGTGTGGGGGTTGGTGTTGGGGTGGGCAAGTATCTTTTACCTTTTAGGCACACTAAAATACAGATTTTCCAGGAATCTGGTACATTGTGAGGACTAACATGTACATGAGGAAAAGTTATCTTCTAGGGTTAAAGGTTATATTTAGGACTAAGGGTTGAATTGGGTTTAGGATAGTTGTAGGGTTAGGTATATGTTAGTGATCGGTAGGGTTAGGGTAAAGATCCAGGGTTTGGCCATACAAATGAATGTTGAATGAATGTAATTAAATGCAAAGTCTCTGTAAAGGGTGCAGAACATAATGTGTTTTTGTGTTTTGTGTTGCTGTTCCTTGAAAACAATTTTATATAACTGATGTTAGATCCTGCGCAGTCAACTCTTAACTCTGTGTTCATTGACATGATGGCTCAGATTTTATTTTCTTCTACTCATCTTTCTACATATGTGGCTACAACCACATTGGGAAATCCTGTGGCTCACTTTATCTGTCTCTCCTTCCTGTGTGACTAAAAATCAACTGGAGAGACTGAACTGGAAAAGGGTTGCAGATCCAGATATTGTCAACCCAACAGTTCTGAAGGCCATGATGCTGTCAGGGTTCTCCCCTTTTGGGACTCTTAGTTTTTAGTTTTCCATTATTCTGTTTTCTTGATCTTTGGTGTAAACTCTATCAAAGAGTCAAGGGGGGGTTGGTTAACATCCATAGAAAGTCGGTCATCGTACTTCACAAGATTTATAAAAAGCACACGCTAACTAGACATTTAAAAAGTAATCAACTTACGGGGTCTTTTCCTTTTCAGAAGCATCCCCAACAACTTCTGTTTTTCTTTTTAAGGTGCTAGTGCATCGCAGTTGTGCTCTCCTGATAAGCCAATGAAGACAAACCACTTTATCACCAACTGCCCAAAAGTATTTCCATACTTTGGATACTTTTGGTCTCCTAGGAAATGCCTCCGTCCTCAATTCAGACTCACCTGCCGCTGCCATTTACGTATCAAGCTCAAAACAAAACCAACAGTAAGAGAAGCTTTTGATAGGAGATTAAAAGGGAGCGAATTAGCCAATGGTGTGTAAACAGCAAAACTAGTGCAGTGGAGTGGAATTACCTGAGCTAAGAGGATCCATTTCCTCAGACCAAAATAAATAGTGAATAAACAGGCTTATAAAAAAATAGTCATCAACGGAGAAAATATCAGTTAACAAATTTTCATCGTTGATAATCATGGCAGCACTAGAACGAAACCCAGGATGAGTCTACAGCAGAACGTCAGCAGAGCACAGGCCCCAATATTAGAATGCAATGTATTCACAACATTAATTTTAAGGTCACTAGAAGAACTTATACACAGCAGGGTTGATATTTAAAAGTCGTTTTAATTTAGCCCCCTGGAAGGAATCTTTTGTTGAACCTCTAGCGCAGACAACAGCCAGCAGATGCCTTCTTTACCCTGCTCTGCTACTCTGTGTACCCTGCAGGCTGATCTTTCCATCCCCAAAGGTTCACTTTAAGAGGCTAGCTTTGGCTAGTCATACCATGTCCTTGCTCTGTTTCCCTGGCGAGCTTCAGCAGGCACTTTGTCTGCCTGGCAGACTTATCCGATCTACCGATTTTTGGACCCTTTACAGTTAGCCTCCATAGCTGACCCGGTCTGCTGAAGCCTCTCCCCGCTAGCACTGTAAAGATCTACCGCTGTGCTTCTCTGCTCTCATTCTGAATAAATGAAAAAGACATAATATTTCATAAATCCTTTAAGAAACACATCCTTTAAGATGCCTAAAATTATTATCAGTTCCTAATATATAAGTTCCAGCTCATGGTTGTCATTTCCACTTTTAAATTGTTACATTTTGACTCAGCAGTTCATTTATCTTCTGGTGTCTTACATTTTTTATTTACGTTGGTAACCTTTTTCAAAACTTGCTTTGACCTCTGAACACACGAACAAAGCAATTATTCTATTTTTAACCACATGCAGCTAATAAGCAATGTCAAGTTAGAGAACATTGTAACATTGAATAAATGGTCGGCATTCACTGTGCAAATCACTCTATACATTGCAACATTAGTAATTATACCTGACAAAACATATCTTTGTACACATGTAAACGGAATGAACAGAACAACATACAATTACAAGTACAAAATTACTGGTCACAGCATAGTTTTATGTGTAACTGCTGTGTTGATACCATTGTTCCTACTGGCCATTGTTTTCCAGTGCTGGCATTCAAAGTTTTAAAAATGGAGCTTTTAGGATGCTAATTAAGTAGCCTTTGTTTCTGGGTGGTAAACGTGGAATTTTCATGTGCACTTGTTGCTGAAGTTTCTCTTTCTACTTATATGATTTTAGAGACATTACAAAGCTACAAAAATGTCAATCAAGGAAGGCGGAGCTCCGAAAATTGGATTTTAATAATCAGCTCTTTAGAGGCTAGGTTGAAAAAACGAAAAGCCTCTTGCATAAGTTTCAATGCATCTTTGTAATGCATGAAACAATGTACATGGCATGTTGCTAAAACATACGTACATCCAGTGGAAATCACCTTAGAAGGGTAGGGAAATCAGTCTCATCTTAGCATATGTGTGTTTGTCTCAAACTAACGTCCAAAATCTCTTTCAGGAAATGTCTTTATTTTTATGCAGCGCATTTGTACAGTGTTTTTTCACTTCACTGCAGCTCCTATCTGACATTTAGCTCTATTCTCCTTTTGCTCATTCTACATCCCTGATAATCCACATGCTGTCTCTTTTTAATTACTAATGTCTAATCAACTCAGAAGGTTACTTGACGGTTGGTGTTTCACATTGTAAAGGACACCAGACAGGTACAGAAATAATTTGATATACGTACAAACTTTGGTATTATATACCCCATTTAAGTGGCAGTTTTCTACTATTACTCCTTGACTCCAAATATTGGCCCCATAATATAAGCCCCATAACTACAGCTGCAGTACTACTGCGGTATTTGTTCAACGAAGGGCAGCATATATTGGCTATTGCTTCAAGAACAAGAAGATCCCACTGGTGGTAAGTTTGACTGTGGCTAGCACCAGCAGTAAGTTTATACAGACTCTACAACAGACAGATGCAGGAGCTACAGGTGGAAGATGGGAATGAGGCAGCTAAGTGACATAAACATAATATAAGTTGGTGAAGAATCCCAAGACTTGATGCAATTCTTGGTGGTTCTTATTCTCTGTGGCCTATATGTAATGTTTGCACTAAACACAAAACCAAAGCTTTGATTAAACTATATAGGCAGTAAATATATAGCATGTTTGAATGTCTATATTTGTAAAGCAGTTGCAGATGTAGCCCAATACACTTGAAGCTTTAATTGCAATGTGTGATGTTTTGTTATATCAGATATCCCACAAAACAACAGTATATAATGTAAGAAAACATAATAGTAACCTCAAACTTTCCTTTGCTTGCTCAATCTGAGTAAGACAAAGGCAGGTTTTGTACACAAAAACACTTTAATACAGTTTTAAAACAGATTTAAAAAAATATTTTTTTTTCAGGTGATAACAGGAAAGCTTAACTTCATCCTAAGCTTGTATAGAACATTAGAGTCATTTTAGTGAAACAGTTTTCAAGGAAAATTAGAATTATGCCCTCTGAGGAAATGTATTTTTATGGCTCTGCTGAATGTATCCCTTTAGTACCTATATATTCAATCCAATTCAGTTCATTTATATCGCTTCAATTCACAACACATGTCATCTCAAGGCTCTTTACAATTAAACTGGATACTACAGTCCATTGATTCAAAGTTTTTTACCTAAGGAAAACCAGTTGATTGCATCGACTCACTGACTCGAATGCAATCCCTCACACTAAGCATGCTTCTAGTGACAGTGAAGAGGAAAAACTCCCTTTTAACAGGAATAAACTTCCAGCAGAACCAGGCTCAGTGCAGAGGTTGACTGGGGTTTAAGGAGACAGAAGTAGAGATACAAAAGGCAACTATAAAAGGCGGCCCCGTCCAGGAAAGACACAGCCAGGCAGACGAGCTCCGAGCATACTCCCATGTCAGAGGATGAAGAGAGCACATCCAGCCAGTCAGAGAAACAGGACTACACTGGCAAAACAGGCCAATCTGCAACATCTATAAACAAATGTGTTGATGGCAGCAGCACAGCTGATATTTCTATCCAGGATGGTGACACGGCCAAAAAGGAACAGACGAGGCGAAGCTACTATGAGGAAAAGCAGGGAGAGCATAATGTTAGAGATTGAACTATTGGATTCTTCAGTGTGGGAGAATAGAGATAGAATGAAGCAGAATGATAAAATAGGGGTCCCTATGTCCTCCAGAAGTCTAAGCCTATAGCAGCATAACTATACAGCTGGCTCAGGATAACTTTAGCCACTCTAACTATAAGCTTTAAGCCTACCTTTAAAAGTAGACAGGGTGTCTGCTTCACAAACTAAAACTGGTAGTTGGTTCCACAGGAGAGGAGCTTGATAGCTAAAAGATCTGCCTCCCATTCAACTTAGAAATTCTATGAACCACTAGTAAACCTGCAGATTGAGAGTGAAGTGCTCTGTTAGGGACGGAAGGAACAATCAGATGGAGCTTGGCCATTTAAGGCTTTATATGTGAGAAGGAGGATTTAAAATTCTATTCTTGATTTAACAGGCATCCAATGAAGAGAAGCTAGGATAGGAGAGATATGATCTCTCTTTTTTATTTTCATCAGAACTCTGGCTGCAGCATTTTGGATCAGCTGAAGGCTTTAAACGGCAGTTGTGGACTTCCTGATTGTAAAGAATTACAATAGTCCAGCCTTGAAGTAACAAATGCATGGACTAGTTTCTTAGCATCGCCCCTGGACGTGATATTTCTATTTTTTGCAATATTTCGTGGATAAAAGAAGGAAATTCTAGAAACCTCTTTGATATGTGATTTAAATGACAAGTCTTGATCAAAAATAACACCAGACTAGAAACACATGGCTATAACTTTTGTTTTGTCTTTCTTCAAAAGCAGAAAGTTAAGAGTCATCCAGGGTTTTATTTCTTCAAAACATGTCTATAAACTATGTAATGGGTTAGTTTCTTCTGGATTTAAGAACAGATATAGCTGGGTATCATCAGCGTAACAGTGGAAGTTAATCCCATGCTGTTTAATAATTCTACCGATTGGGAGCATATATGTCGTAAAGAGTATTGGTCCTAGCTCTGATCCCAGTGGTACTCCACAGGCAACCCTTGAGCATTAGGAGGATCTGTCATTAACATGAACAAACTGAAATCGATCAGATAGATAAGATTTAAACCAGCCTAGAGCTGTTCCTTTAATTCCTATAAAATATTAAAGTCTTTCTAAAAGAATGTTATGATCAACTGTATCAATTGCAGCACTGAGATCTAACAGGACAAGTACAGATACAAGTCCATTATCTGAGGCCATGAGAATATCATTAGCGACCTTCACCAGAGCTGTTTCAGTGCTGTAATGAATCACAAAGAACAATTTGCACCAAACTGGTGCCTTTATGTATTGTTAAGTAAGGTTATCTTCTAGATAAGTAGAAAAGTCTCTAAATCTTGAGTTGTAATTTTGTCAATATTCTTTGTGTTCTTTTATTTTAACCAGCGCACTTAAATTAAAGTTAGACATGAGACCATAAGTTACAGCTAAAGCTTTGTCTTTGCTGTCAAATCTAGACAGAACATTTCTGCAGCAGAGCTTCCATCTCCTATGGTTTCTGTGAAAACAATAATTAGAGACGAAACCAATCCATTAAAACCCCTTTGACTTAAGGAAGATAAGCCTTAGGCACCAATTAAAGAGGAAACTTAGCTCACCCTGCAAGGGATACTGCTGAGTACATAGTTTGAACTTTAAACCAATTGATATAAGTAAGTTTAAACCTATTTAAACCCATGCTAAAATGTATGAAAACATTCTTGCTTTTTGTTTGCTTGAACACCTCTTACATGTCACTACCCAGTGGTAGGGAGCTGGTGTTTGAATTCAAATCCTCAAGCCACTGAAGTGGTGATAAGCAGGGTAGAGTCTGTCTGCCAAAAAAAAAAAAAAAAGGAACTCTGATACATATTAAACACATGCTGAATAATAGCGTTAATGTCAGGTGCTCTCCATGGTGCTACAAAGTCAGGTGCATCTGGCTTTTCTCGTGGGAATGAGATAGGAATTACAATAAGACAGTTTTTTAAAAAACCTAAGGTGTTAAAAGAACAGATAACAGCACTAGGCTCTTGGTATTATTGCAGTTGGTGTTGTATTTGTTTCTTAATTTTCTTTGCAAGGCAACTCGTCCAAGGATAGACTGGACCAAAAGCAAAGGTTGGTCAGTTACTGCAGGAGAAAATTCAGTATACATGTAT
>NW_015150878.1:43624-74148 GCF_000732505.1 Cyprinodon variegatus | reverse complement strand
GAGAGAGAGAGAGAGAGAGAGAGAGAGAGAGAGAGAGAGAGAGAGAGAGAGAGAGAGAGAGAGACTCAGGTCAGTGACTTCTAAAGTCAAGTTTGTTATGTCTTGTTTCTGGTGGACCGCAGCCTCTTGCCAGGGGAGAGAGTCTGTAAAAGTTTGTGTCCAGGGTAAGTGGGGGCAGCGGCCCCAATACTGTTGCTGGTGGCAGAGGTGTGCCAGATGGTGAAGGAGCATGGAAGAAGGGACTAATTGATGAAGGAGTTGAAGTGCACCATCACTGTCTATGGAAAGTAGAACTTCTTCAACTGCCAAAGGAGGTACATTCCTTAATGTGCTTTCATGGGAAGGGATTGATCATCAGTTCCCACTTGGGGTCTGAAGCGAGTATTCCCAGGAAGAGGAAAAAGTCAATACACATGATGATGTGGGAGAGGGGGGTGGAGGCTGTGCTCTTTCTAAAGCCTTCAGGTGTCTCCACTGTTTTCCTAATGTTAAGTGTTGACTGCTCTTTCTTGCAGTGATAAATCTCCCATCTGTAGGTCAACTCAACCCCGTGAAATTTGCCAAATGAAGTTGGTGTCATCTGCAAATGTCAGGAACTTGACTGGTGACTGGAGGTGAAGCTGTCGACATGCAAACCATAGAGGGGGAAATGCTCCTGAAATGAGTCCTCTCTCCAGCTTCACGTGGTGAGAGTGTTCCAGAGTTACCTTAGTGTGTCTGAATGATTGATCCTGACCTGTTCTGCCTCTCAACCACTGGGCCTGCTTGTTTCCTTGTGATCTGTTTGCCTGAACTGTATTTGGACTCCAGCCGGATTCTTCCTTTTTGCTGAATTTGGCACTGCTTCAAGTCACGGACCTGGAATTCCCTTCAGAACCTTTCTGGACTTCTGAACTCCTGATTATGAATCCCGAACATGTCCGGCTTTGGCTTCACACTCTAGATGATCCTTCCTTTTCATCTTCCCGGATCTGATCTCATGCTTGTTCTCCATCCTCCAGGACTGCGGCGTCTGATACACTCTTTTCGGCATCCGCCACATCTTGCTGGGAGCCCACCAGCTGGATCTTACCTTGTTCTCTGGGCTTGGACTGAACTATTAAACCAGGTTAGTGACTCACCCGTTTGTAATA
Source organism: Cyprinodon variegatus (assembly GCF_000732505.1). Lineage (NCBI taxonomy): Eukaryota > Metazoa > Chordata > Actinopteri > Cyprinodontiformes > Cyprinodontidae > Cyprinodon > Cyprinodon variegatus. Next base: position 73,015 of record NW_015150878.1, on the reverse strand, counting down.
ATCGTCCGTCAGATTAAACTTGATAATAATCTGTGTTTCCCGTTCTGCAGAGGCTCCTGCCTTAGATGTCCTTATTATAATTGCAGATCTGCCATTTTTAAACAAAAACTTTTGAATTATCCGACTCTCTGTCTGCCTTGAATACTGGGTCAACCATTTGACTGGTTTCCTGAACATATGCAAATCGTGATGCTTTATTCTCCTGGCTAACCCTGAGAAAAACAAGTTGTAGTGGATGGATGGGCTGATCGAAAGTTAATTGTGACAAACATAATCAACAATTGGATTAAAGTACACACTAAAGAGAATAACCTAGCAAAACAACACACCCTCCACAACTTAGATTTGGCTGATTAAAGTTACAGTAGATCCTTTCCCTACACTGCAGGTCAAGGAAAGCTCATAGGTAAATAAATACTTAAGAAAATTTGACATGAAACAACGAATAAAATCATTATATATATATATCATATTAAATTCCAGTCCTGTGGCAAGTCCCTATTATATAATTTAAAACTAATTTATGTGGGTTTTTTTGTGTTATGTTTCTTTGAGAATGTAGTCTGCAGTGACCTTATACTGTATATATATTCATAGAAAAATCTCTAATGGCTGCTAAGAAAGACAAATGACAATGATAATAAGACAACAACAAAACTCAGCAAAGTTATATCATAAGAAATATTTGTGAAAGAATCTTTGCTTTTTCTTGATTACAGCTGCAGTCAGCAATCCTTGGCTTGGAGACAAAACAAAGCAATTCTTAATTTCCAGCAGTCACAAATGCCAGAACCCAAGGCGCATGGAAGCAGCAGATAAAGTTGTTATTGGCAAATGTCCTTGGTGCAAGCAGAGTGAGCGCAGTAATCCTACTGTGTTATTAGTCTCCTAGGACCCTGGGACTCTGCGTTGCTATCACAGGCTGGTCCCATGTAGATAACACCAGCTCAATTCACCCTCACATCTACTCATAGTTAAATTGTCTACAATTATCAAGACTTAGGAGCTTATGACCGCCCTCTTTTATTTGTGCAGCCTCCCTCACAAGCTCCAAAGTTTTAAATGGTGGACATTGCTTAGCATATTAATTCCCCATTAAAATACTGATCCAATCAGCTTTCCCTTAAGCTTTAATTGACCATTAAACCACACAGTTAGGTATTATATAGTTTGTATGTTTATTTCCAAGCTATATTTACCTAAATTTCTATCTCTAGAAAACAAAGCAATTTATCATCTTTTAAACAGCATAAACAGCTTCTGTCAGTGAGCCCCAGGGCAGCTGTGGCTACAATGTAGCTTGCCACCATTAGTGTGTGAGTGTGTGTGTGAATGGGTGAATGAATGTAGTGTAAAGCGCTTTGGTCAAGTCTCCTAACTTGAATAAAGGCGCTATATAAGTACATGCCATTTACCATTTACCATTTTAAAAACAGTTCTTACAAATTTGCATACAAAAGATATCAACAAAGATAAGACATCAATAGGCAGGGTGTCTAAATGTAGAAATACCCTGCTCCTTAATAGCCAGTGTTACTCACTCTTGTTGACATAATTTTGGGGAGATGCTTATCTTAATCATACAGCATTTCTTTATTTTGGCTTTGAGATGTTGAAGCGAGTCTCTTGCATGTACAGCCTGTTTCCATTCGCTAGAATCCTAAAATTAGTTCAGTATATTTACATATTTTTAATTCACAACAAATGTTATCTCAAGGCACTTAACATTGTCAATCCAGTCACATAGACTGACTGGTTAAAATGTTTCTAAGAACAACCAGCCCATGGTTATTGTTGAGGATTAAATGACAATGATAAAAGCAGAAGTAACTCCACCCTGACGTCACATCCCTGCAACAGAAATTACTTAGGCATCCTCCCTCTTCAACTATCTTTTTCTTGTGGCTTTCAGGCTTCAAAAAGTGAGACATACGCCAGTTTTTAGGTGAGGCAACGTTGTAGCCACCGAAACCCCTCCAGAGAAGAGTGTCCTTCCTGACGGAATCAAGCTGCACATTGCCTATGATTCAGAAGAAGCTGAACTTGTGACTGTCATTTCCTGCATTTCAAACTTAATGAAAGCAGTCTGAACACGTCTGCTGAAGCAAATGAAAAATTCTCCATTTCTGTCAACTCACGGAACAGCTGGACTCAATTGCTGTTCTGCTGAGGAGATACATAAGCCGCTGATCCATTCCATACTTGTCTCCCACTGCCTTGAACTGGACAGCAACCCATTGGTTCGGCTGCTTTTTGGAGCTGTGCTTTTGCCACCGCAGCCTGCTGTGACAAACTACCCACTGACTTAAGGAGACACATGTGCCAAAACCGCTGTACGTGATAGAATTAAGTCCCGCAAAGTTTCCTTATGCCATTAGCATTAGAATAACTTAAATCTCTTTGCACGAAGAGATCGGGAGCCCTGAATGTTCCTGGAACGGAACCACTGAACCAAGTCGGACTCTGCGACTGAGCTAAAACCCCACCCCATTAAATTCCACTGAGGCAGGGGTCAGCATGCGGCTTATGAATTGTTTCCACCTGATAAGATGTAGACAGTTTTCAGTTTTCTCCAGGTAATTACTTCGGTGACAATGTGGCCCTGTCAAGTTGCCTGCAACTAAACATAGCTATTTTGTCAGGGGTTTTATCCCTTTGGCTGACCAGTCACCACATATGACTATCACCTGGGAGGTTGTGGGATAAAATTTCACCCGGGCCCTCTGTGGCACAGTTGCCACAGTTGGTGTCAGAAGAGGGATCCTTGTGCAAACAGTAAACAGTTCATATATTCAATTATGATGGTGATGTTTCACCCTTGAAAAAGGGAATATGGAAAAAAAAAAGTTGGACACAGTGTTACTTCTGTCAGTTCCAGTGCTGCAATGGACGAGCAGAAGCAACACGTTTCTCCTGCTTCAAATCAAACACAACCAGTCGAGTTGTGTAAACAAATCGGTAAACAAACTCCTAAAACACAAAATCTTGAAAGATTTCAGTCTTCAAATCTTATATATATATATGCATAGTCAGAAAAGTAACATTAAATAAAATGAATTTTAAACAGATTTTAACTTGGTTATCTTTTTCACTGCTTCTCTCTGTGGCCTTGAGACTAGAAAAAAATTGTTTATCAATCTACAGATCATTAGTGTTAATTTCCATTAACCACCAAAGAAAGCTGTTCATATACAGGTAAAATGTATATGGCTATCACCTTTGTCTCCTTTGGCTATGGTAATGAAAGATGGTAACGCAGCTTTGTGTCCTTTAGTGGGATGCACTGCCACTCAGCTCTGCCTGTTGTAAAGGCAGATTTAAACAAAGTTATAATTATGTCCCTTTTAAAAGGTTCCCCAGTTCCTAAAAACAGGTGTCTCTTCCAGGTGTGTCTAAAAATGACCCACAGCTTCATTGTCTCCCAGTCAGGCTTCCGTGCTCACCACAGAAATTGCCCTTGTCGAGGAATTCAATTTTAATAAATGTAGACTGTGGAAGAACCAAAGTGCTGGTATTATTGGACTTTAGTGCAGCATTTGACACTCTTGACCACCCTATTTCATATACGTAGTGCCTGTAAAGCTGGGTCAGCCTTTCTCATACAACACTCAGCACGTTGTATTTGAAGGTCCAAGCATTTATATTAATTTATTTATTTATAAGGATTCCTTCAAATGCACCAGAATTATCCAAAAGGTNCAGTCCATTAATAAGCATTCCTTCAAATGCACCAGAATTATCCAAAAGGTCATTTTTCATCTGTTTTACCTGGACAAAACTTAAAATGTCTACTTAAAAACAACAGTAAGAATTTTACAGAAATACTAACAGGTATAACTTTACAAAACTTGTTTAAAAATACAGAATTAATGTTCGCTAGACTATAGACTTTGTTGGGATCCGGAGGCTTGCCCACCAGAGGGCGCCGAGGATCCCTTCCTGAGGGCTTGTGCTCACCTGCAACACCTGTCTCTCATCTCCTTATCAGCCTTGGGCCTACTTAAGGAGGCGGAGGGCTTCACTCCAGCGCCAGAGTGTTTGCCAGTAACGGTTGATCCTGCCCGTTAACCTGAAACTCTGGAGAGTTTACTCTGCTGGAAATCTGCCTGCCCATTCTCAGTTGAAACTCTGGAGGGCCTCTTCAGTCAGTATCTGCCTGCCCGCCCTCAGAGGATAACTTGGAGAGAGACTCTGTCAGTGATCTGCCTTCAAGCACACAGTAAGCTCTGCCTCCACCTCAGCCAGGTCCTCAAGAGAGAGAGAGCCAAGCCTGGAGTCTGCCCGTCTGCACTCTGACCGTCTCTGTCCAGCTCTCAAGAGGGAGGGTGAGCTCATCAGGAATCAGCCTGTCTGCACTCAGAGTGCCTCTGCCTAGCTCTCAGCTCTCCTCCTGCCTGCACTGTGTTTCCAACCTGGAACCTGCCCGCCAGCACTCAGACTGCCTCTGCCAAGCTCTCAGTTCTCCTCCTACCTGCACTGTGTTCCCAACCAGGAACCTGCCCGCCAGTACTCAGACTGCCTCAGCCAAAGCTCTCAGTTCTCCTCCGGCCTGCACTCAGCTCAACCTCTGCTAGCCCTCAGCCCTCAGTCTGCCAACTGCCTCTGGATCCACACGGTTCCCCCCCTCTCTGCAGCTCTGCTCATCTCCTGATCAGTGGTGAACCTATCCAGATCAGTCTCCCTAACCCAGGACCTGTTTGGTTATTTCACATTTCCTATAATAAACCTTTGAACTTTTGTCCTGCCTCCGAGTGTTTTGCATATGGGCTAGGTTCCATACCCATCATGACAGACTTTAGTTTAATAAAATAGAATAAAACATTAAAGTAAAAATAATTACACTATATATATATATATATATATATATATATATATATATATATATATAATTACACTACACAGCTATACAATTACACTATATATATATATATAAAAAAACCTCTTCCCCACCCATTGCAGGTAGTCTCAAGCTCACCAGAAGCCTGGGAGCTTGAGGGTTCTCCGCAGTATCTTTGCTGTTCCTAGAACTGCACTCTTCTGGACCGAGATGTATTGTATGTATTTCCCGGGATCTGCTGTAAACACTCTTCAAGTTTGGGGGTAACTGCCCCGAGTGCCCCAATGACCACAGGCATCACTGATGCCTTAACCTTCCATTTCTCCAGCTCTCTTCTGAGACACTGGTATTTCTCGTGTTTTTCATGTTCTTTTTTTCTAAAGATGCAGTCACTTGGTATTTCTTTGTCAACCAAAATGGCTTTCATCTGCTTTTTGTCCACCACTACAATATCCAGTATGTCTGCTATTACCATTCAGTCTGTCTTTATCTGGAAGTCCCACAGGATCTTGGCTTGGTCATTCTCTATCGACTTTGGAGGTGTTTCCCACTTTAACCTTGGGGTTTCCAGCCCATACTCTGCACAGATTTTCCTGTATAGTATTCCAGCCACTTGGTTATGGCGCTCCATGTAAGCTTTCCCTGGCAGCATCTTACACCCTGTGGGTATGTGCTGGATTGTCTCAGGGGCTTCTTTGTCCAGTCTGCACCTGGGGTCTTGTCTGGTGTGGTAGATCTGGGCCTCTATTGCTCTGGTGCTTTGGGCCTGCTCCTGTGCAGCCATGATGAGTGCCTCTGTGCTGTCCTTCAGTCTGGCTTTGTCTAGCCATTGGTAGGATTTCCTGATATCTGCCACTTCAGTTATGTTTTGGTGCTACATCTCATGTAGTTGCTTATCCTCCCATGAGTCTCTGGCACCTCATCTTCTGTTCCCCATTGTCTGAAACGTTCACTGAGCATGTTGTCTGTTGGAGCCTTGTTCTTGATGTACTTATGGATCTTGGATGTTTCATCCCGAATAGTGGCTCTTACGCTTATTAGTCCTCTGCCTCCTTCTTTACAGCTGGCGTACAGTCTCAGGGTGCTGGATTTTGGGTGGTACCCTCAGTGCATGGTTAAGAGCTTTCGTGTCTTGCAACTGTGGCCTGTACCTCCTCCTTTGGCCAGCGTATTATTCCTGCAGTGTATCTGATTACTGGCAGAGCATAGCTATTTGCTATTTATTGCCCAAGACTACCTTCCCTTTTTAAGTTACCATCCGACCAAACTTCTGTAGTCTCAATGACATCCCGATGTCCATACCACCCGATATCTGGGGTCTTATCGTACAGATTGATGTCATCCATGTAGGGGAGGTGACTGATGGTGGCCCTGTTCCTGAGTCAGTATCCATAGCCAGTCTTGTTTGCCACAGTCTTATATAGACACAGAGAGAGAGAAAACAACAACAAAAAGATGTGTAAGTTTATCAGACCATTCCACAGCTGTACTTTCATACCGCCTGTAACCCACCGCCATAGAGAGACAAATTGTTTACGGCCATAACCAAGCGACTGGAAGAATCGCCAATGCTTTTTTTGGGGTATTTTTTCAATAGGCCCTTGATTTTACGTTATTACAACATGTTCTACTCACCCATATGAGTTTTTTGTCATTTGGAACTGTTATGATATGATATAATAGATAAATGGTACCGGCTACCATTCATTCTTCCTGTCCGCTGAACTGCTACTAGTTTTACTCACATGCCTGGAAGATGTCTAGTGCTACTACCACAGATAATCTCTCTCTCGAAATGGAATTGAACTATTCAGGTTAGCTAGCCGAATGAATATAAGGGGTAGAGCGTAGCCGCCTGTGGCCCGGGTTGCCTGTCACAACTACAGTCCGGCACGCGGATGACGTCATTCACACTCCTCTTTGTTTTTAAAAATATAGATATAAAAAATATAACTGCGGATATCTGGGGGACAGTGATTCGCCTACATGTTATGAATGCTGGCGTACTATAAAGAATAAATTATGAACAGTTTAGTTTGTGCCTTCAACTCGTTGCCCATAGGAACACGTTACTTGGATATAACCTAACCGCATATCTTCAGAACAGCTCCAAATGACACAAAACTCATATGGGTGAGTAGAACATGATGTAATAACGTAAAATCAAGGTCCCAATGTAAAAAAAAAACGGCGTTCCACTTAAAGTGGGATACACGGCGCTATATATATATTACCTGTGGTCATCTGCTGTTGGTAAGAGCTACAACCTTGGTTTGGCTCAAAATGTGGGAAAAATTAATCAGGCTGTCAACATTTTGAGGTGTTGGACAACACCAAGTAACTGTGAACTGGGGAAAAAACAGCAAAACCTCTCAGTTCTGACATGGCATGCTTTACAGCATTTTATCTTGTTTGGTGCTATAGTTTCCATAGGCATTGCTTTCCATTTATTAACGCTTGTCAGCTGAGAGGCAAAACAGAAATGAGGCTTATCCATGCTGGTAAACTGAAATGCTATTGGCCCTAAAGCAAAGTACACTACTCTCAGAGAAATGGTGAACATAACTATCCCTAGGCCAGATGGCATTCTGAAGAACTCTGTGAGAAATAGAAACAGTTCACAACTTTTTTTTTTCTTTAATTAAAGATGTAAGTAGTTTGATGAAATCCGGTTAGACCATGAAGTATTAGCCCTTATAAATGATAGAAAAGATCATAGGGAAATGCATAATGTTTGAAGTTTATGCTTTTTTAGATGAGACTGATTCAAAAACAATATGAAACAAAATGCATTACATACACCTCACAGATGGAATATCAAACAGACATGCTTATTGGTGATGTAATAGAATGCATTAAAGCATTATCATGAAACATTCAGTCTTGTTTTTCCCTCTTGCTCCAGAGTTCAAACTGACCTTTTGAACATTTGATCTCTGAATTAGATTGAAAGGAAAACTAATGTCAGCTGGGAACAGATTTCATCTAGAGTTTATGGTTTAACTCCAACCTTGCATGTTGTGTTTGTGACGCATCACTTGTTATTTTCTATGTGGCTTTTTTCACCAAATAAGCCATTTCAACATATCCCTATTGATAGACTTACTGCTACACTGGAGTGACCTTTGATATTTTATATCAGCAAGTGGCCTTTGCATAGCATATGCATGAGTCTGCGTCTTTGTGTGGACTCTATTTCATATGTTTACCAATACATGCTCATTGTAGCATGTGAATATATATTTTTTTCATACCACAATACATGTTTCAGTTATGTCCCGTACGAACCTGCAGCTTGAGCTAGTTTTAAATTATATAGTTGATTCCTTCAGGAAGCCTGATTTAAAAAAGGCAGATTAAAAAGGGCAACCCAGCTTCACTACTGACAAAATATTATTATTTTATGTTCAACAATGGACAAAAATGTTTGGGGGCTAGTAAAAATTTGAACTAATCTCACATCATAACCTGTGAATAAAGTTTCAGTCCATCCAGCAGTTTTAAAAACGCCAATTTATTATATATTTTAAATATACAGATAAAAAGGCCTCTGTGGCCTCTGTGTTGCATTTGGATTCCATTTAATAAAAAGACAAGGCAAACAAATAAAGATTTGTTGCTCTTATAAATAATTTGGAAGTACAGTAGCGAGGAGTTATTCACAATCAGCCTAACAACTGTCCTTCCCATGCTGCAGCTCCCCAAACATTATGAGCTTCTAGCCGGGTATCCCCTTGCAAAGTAGTAGCCTACAAAATACATAAAGAAAAATAAACTTTTGAAATGTTTTTCTTACTTCTGTCCCCATTAGAGTTGTTAAACCTAATAATAATAATTAGCATTTTTCAACGTTTAATTTATTGCCACTGAATAACAAGCATTTTAGCAAATTGCTGATGGGAACAGAACAAAAAAAATCTAACCAGTCTCAAGTGTGCGTAGTAAGGAGACAGGATTCAATGTGTGTCATTGCTGTATTTGATGCCTATCACTGTACACCAGTACATTTGTTCTTTGTGTTTCTTAGAGTACCTTTAAAGTAATTTAAGGCAGGTTGTTGCAAAAGGAGACCTGCATATCAAGGCCACTCTATTGTCAAAAGTCTCCACATTGAAAACCTCTGTCTCCACATATAAATAATAACTTGTACACCACTTGTCCCTATTGGGGGGCATTTTTGATGTAATTTTACCATTTCTGGTAAAAGTACAAATGCTATTGTGTTAAAATGCTCTGCAAGGTCATGTGATTATCAGCGTCCAATTATTTAAATTTCTAAGCACCTGAACATCTCATTGATAAAATGTAAGGTTACGATCTTCCATGTAAAATGTCCATAATGATAACTTAATAGCCCTGCAATGGACCGCCGACCTGTCCAGGGGGGACTCTGCCTTACATCCATCAACTGCCAGAGAAAGACACTGACCCCACCGCAACCCTGAGGGAATCAACTGGAGTGGATGGATGGATGGATGGATGGATGGATGGATGGATGGATGGATGGATGGAGTGATGGGATATAATAGATAAATGAATTAAATTGTGTACGATTGTATACATTTTATGAACATTTTTATAATTCAGTGTAATAAAAAGAAAACAAAACTAAATGGCTATCCACCTTTTAATAGCTTGTGCACAAATAAGCTGCTTACCCACAGGCTATAGGCCAGTGAAATAATATTATAAATCCCACATGCTTGTTATTTTTTTTAATGAAAGCCAGCTGAAAGAAATTCTAGTTTCTGGAGATACAGTATGAGTACTAACTCTGTCGGTTGTCATAGTAAAGAAAATGCAATTCTTCATATTCTATATCTTTGGTATAATTTATAGTTAAGCTCTCCCAGTTAATGCACTTGTAGTTCATGTTTGGAAAATAAAACTGAAATTTCTTTTCTCTAGTCATCAGCATTGTGAATTTGTGAAAAAAAAAAAAATTTATGCAAAAGGTCCATTTAGCAAAAAATATCCAAATTAGGACCCAAAGCGCCAAACTGAATTATATGGCTAATTTTATCATAAAAAAAACTATTTCTATATGTAGTGTAGTGTTACACAAATTGTCATTCAAGCTTTCTTACAGTACATAATATTTAAAATTTTCAGTTTTCTGAATCCTAACTATACATTTTCCAGTGGCGGGATGTAAAGAAATACAAGTACTTTGCTACTAACCCATCAAAAAATAGTCAGAAAGTTCAGATTATTGAGAACTTTGCTAAGCCTAGCAAATTTTTGCTTACTAAGGTAATTGTTTTGCCTATAACCTTTAGAAGGAATAGAACACTTCAGAAATTTTCTTTCTTAATTGTTTCTCCCATAAAACTTTTTGACAGCCATTTCTTTCAAACTGTGAAAGGCACCGAAACAGTTTCTTTCCTTGTTTGTTTTGACAGTAGATATGTGAGCAGTGATAGCCACTGCAGTGCTTGCATCTCTGTTGGAAAATGATCAATGCCATCCTTTCTCACATTAAGAGGCACGATGCAGCTTGGTCTTTTACAGGGTGGTGTTGGATGCTCTTGGATAGGAGAGGAGAGGATAATGGTCCTACGTTGTCCTGAAAGTGGATTAAGGTTTGCAGTTTCAGAAACCGATCTAGACATTACATCACAAACTGCAGAAAGCTTGGTTTCCTTCTCCCAATAGGCTCTGACACAGCATTTGTACTAGGTCCATATGCATATACATGCCTAAAACTTGCTTTATCTCCTTTGCAAATGTGTTTATGGACTTTCCCTCCTTTTGGACACTATAAAATTTTTTTTTTGTTCTGCTATCCCTTTGAGTATTTCATCCGTGACAAACTGCTTGAAGTACATATGCCTTCTCCAACACTGGCAATAAAATCGACAGCTTGAGCTTCACATTTTATTTTTTTCTGTCTGTGTTCTTTCTTTTTCTCATTGGCCTTGACTGATACATTTATTGGCCTTGACTTATACATATTTATATTAATAGAGTTTAGGATTAATCTTGTCTTTTAACCCACTAAATCAAGGTTAAGGGTATACCTCCTTCATTTTTTAACCAACTGGAAGAAATTGTCCCCTTATGACCATCCCCTCTTTATTTTCATGATGATACAGAAATGCATGTAGACAGTGAAAAGGGACTGACATAAATAAACAGGGTGGAGGAAATGAACAGAATAAAAAAAACATAAAAAGAACAAGAAAAAAACACACAAACATAAATACATATTAAAACAATTAATTAAATAATAAAGGTGAGAATAACAATCATATATCTATAATGTTTATCTATTTATCTATTAAGCATTTCTGTTTTTCTGTATTAATTTTTAATTATGTCAAACTAACAAATAACTGTAAACTTACAAATAGAAGTTGTGTGCCTAAAGAAAGAAGTAAAGCTTTTTAGTTTCCAGTCCGCTCTCTGTCAACAATTAAATGCATGACCTTGGGCCTGGGCATATAGAGCGGGGACGATAGAGGGAGAGAGACATGCATGAAAGGATCACAGGTGCGATTCAAAACCCAGGTCGGCCACGTCAAGGACTAAGGCCTCCGTACATGTGTCGTGCACGCTAACACTTAGCCACTGGAGCACACCACTAAGTATGTTCTTTTTAATCCTAAAGAACTGACTTCTATAGATCTCAATACCGAGTAGAATGGGGGAGAAAATATACAGTATATACATATATTCAAAACATTGCACAGAAATTCAAAGTTTTAGCTTTTACTTCAATTGTTCTCTTTTAAAGACCTCAAACAATGCACAGCTCATATAAAACAGCAGTGGCGCACAATATATGTTTTTTCTTCATTATCAGCTGAAAACTGTCTGTTATAAGGCTAGGAAATATATCAGGTCCGACACACTCAGAACAGCAAATGCATTCTCCACAATCTCTATTTTGAAAGCACTCAGGTGCTCATCAAAAAAATCTGTCGTGACTTTAGTAGTCAAAAGAAATACTTTATCACTGGCTATGATGTGGGCAAATTTTTAAAAAACAGGGATTTCCACATTGGAAAAGAAGATGGCGTATCCTTTGACCAGTTGAAGCCGTTAAGTCTTAAACTTAAACTAAACAGCAAACAGTTAACACTAAAATCTAACAATGTAGATATGTTACAAGTTACACTGGCATTGTTGTTTTACTGCTACATATTGTTAATACAACACCCACACTATTTAATTAACACAACACCTAAGATTGTAACACTAGCATATTTGCTGTGTACTGTTGAGTATCAGTAGAAATTGCATGTAATCACAAAACTTTCCTTCTGTCATCTCACAGCAGGAGGCACAGGCAGAGCAACTCGCTGATTTGGTTACCCTTCTGCTTTTATTGCTTTACCAAGTAAAGAAGAGAGGAGTAATCTCTTTTGTAAAGTCGGAAACTGTTATGTTTTAAATGCTAAAAAGCTTAGATTTTCCTGAGTTACCACTTCAGTTTACACACACTGCTCTGGCTAACCAGATTAATAAATTCATAGCAAAACAGTAACAAGGGAAGGGGTTTATCTCAAAGTTAGTTGAGATCCATTAACAGATAAACCATGTGCCATTGGAGCACTGCGGTAATACCCTCACAGCGTGAGGCTGATTGCCATCATTGTTCCTTCTCAAAATACGGAATGAGATCCCCACAGAGGAAATCCCAGATAAAAGCTGTTTCTTCTCAAATATTAGGAAAACAGAGCACTTGGTAGAGTTATATCATCTGGGATGAGACATTGTTGATTTTTGAAAATACACCTCATAATTTTATATTAAAAATGTCCATAAAAATAGAGTTATGTTGGCAGAACTGTGGTGATTTTCACAACATAAAAAAACAGATACATTTACTTTTAAAAATAATAAAGTTTAATATCTTCAAATGAAAACACAAAAATTTAATTTTCAACATGTTGTAGACCAGTGAACATCTGCTGTCAAGTTTGTATGATAGCCAATGCTCCTATAGCCTTAATTAGCTCACAACACCAGGCATGAACATTACACCAATTATCTTTCCTCAAGCTTCCACTGGGAGAAATGTTACCCATGGCAGGTTCTCTATAGGGGATCCTCTGGCAGATGCACATCTAATTACACCTATGGGGAGATTCTCTTGGATGTCAGAATGGTCTCATTTATCCTCATACAGGGCAATTTACTCCCCTGTGTTCTCCTGGCAATGACCAAAGGTAGAGTTTTATGAAGAAAAGCAGTCTGCTTATACATACCTGTTTGGCTTTACACCAACAATTAACCAACAGGAATGTTTTCTCCCCTAAACCCTTTATGTTGAGGTTAATTGTATTTGCATTCTCTTCCTTTTATACATTTCAGCAAGATTTGAAGTTTTAAGACTGCAAGGTTTAGTATTCATAAACAATTATTTTAAGCGGCACTTCTGCTAATGTGTCATAATCCTGAAGCCATACCTCTGCTGCAGCACAGCATTAAGCAATCAATAATTTAGTTCAAAACCACCTGATGAATGGTCCATCCCAGTCTCACTCGATATGAATTGTGCTTGAGTTAGTTTATAAATTGTGACACCACTGAAATTTCCTCCCAAATAAGACTTTCTTTCAGCTTAGTTCACACTGAGGAGCTTCAGAGTCAGTCTTACGACATACGTGATAATATGCTTAGATGTGTCCTGCACAAATGAGTATGGACAGTGCGCAGGCTGACATAGCAAACCTACTGTTGTAAATACTTACAGCAAAGGTTTTGGACTTTAGAGGAGCAAGAAGAATAGAAAAAAATTAATAAAAATCTAAAGTTTTGATGGAATAAAAAAATAAAAATACATCTTGCACATTTTTAGACCCTCTACAAGCTTTGTGATGGGTGTTCTCTGATAACTGTTAATATCCTGTTTTGATTTTGCAGTTGCTTATAAACATGACAAATTTTTTTTTGTTTGAACTGAATTGTATAAAGCGTATCTCCCATTCGGGTACATTACTTTGTTTCACCCTGCCTATATCTCCGCTGTTATTATTCCTGATGATCCAAACATGCTTTAACACAGACTCTCTCATTGTTGTCTATTATTGCAGCAATGCCATCTATGTGCACACTGTGCGTGAGTTTGCACCTGACTGCTACAAAGTTGAACAGCTATAACTGCAGTTGAAGTTTAGATGGCTTTGCAAATTTAAATATTTGCATATTCTCCACCAGGATGTGTCAATATATAATATAATATAATATATAATATAATATATATCTGCATATTGTTGAAGGTATACATCCAAAAAAAGGTATAAACATGCTACCAGCTAGATTGCACTTCCAAATCTTCTTCTTTGAAGATCCACTCTGCGCCTTAAACAACATTGAACATGTTTTAAGAGGTGCAAACACTCTGAAGATTAGGCTCATAATATTCCTGTTCTCCAACAGTTCAAAATAGCTGATGTGGCATCTTTACATATATAAAGTGTTCCCGCTATGTTTTATAATATGATGTTGCTGTTTTCTGCACGTTTCTCTCCTATGGATAACAAACCCTGCAAGTGAGCCCAGCGCCTCTCAAGCACTACAGCAACTTAAGCCTTGATGAACCATTAACAAATGAATAGAAATCTAACTTTGCATCCATTTTTTTTTATCTATTTGTTTCTATTTTTCTTGCTCTTCTACTGTTAAAATCCTTCACCTTCATTGTCAATAATAGAAGCAGTAGATTTGCTATGTCAGCCTCTGCCCTGATAAGAGGTTTCTTATCAAAACTAGATTTCACGGGGAATGTCTGATCACATTATTAGGTATGCCCAAGGCTGACTGAAGTTGCTCTGTGCAGTAGCAGTTGCTGGAAGAAAAAACCCTATTTGGGAGCCAATTTTCCAATACCAACAGGATCGAGTGAGACCAGGATGGATCACTCAGCAGGTGGTTGTGGAATAAATTATTGAATATGTTGGTGCTGTGCTGCAGCAGAGGAATCCTAGCGATGTACAAGTATCAAAGCACATACTGTGGTATTTTTTTTAGAGCTCTGAAAATGACCACAGGGCTTTTTACTTGTTGAGAATTTAGCCTTAATATTTACATTAATTGAGTTTTGGATTATCCCTATTTTGCCCAAACGTTCTAACACATGAAACCATTTGACAACAGTAAGCTTCATCTTGTCTTTTAACCCACTAACACAATGATGAGCTTAATGCTGCACTGCTATCATGTTTTAACAACAAGTAAACATCCTTATTTCCCCAGAGCTGCTATAAAATTAAATGGAGACTGAATCTTATTCTCCTGCTGAATGACCGCTCCCGAAGCAGAGGCTACAGTTTATGTTAGGGCCATATGAGAATAGCATACAACTTAAGTCGTCCATCTGTGCAGGTTGACAGAAAAAAATAAATAAATAAACTGATAATGTCATAGGAGCATCGGAGATTTCTCTTGTAATACTAATACAGTGGGGGTGACAGTGGCATTGGGTGTACATAAACTACATAAACTGTAGGAGTTTGTCCTGAAATCGAAGTTCAAGCCCCGGCTCTGACATGATCAGACATGATATCCCCTCCACTTTAGAGAAGAAGGACACTGCTTGTCACCCTCTATGAGAAATTCTTGTTGAGGTTTTAGCCTCCGTCTATTGGAGTAAGCAGCGAGAAAGTAGAGCCCTGATTGGATAACACCTCAAAATAGGTCACTTTCAGTGATGCTCAGCCTCTTAGGGTGTCTATAGACCAGGGGCGGGTCATGAAGCTGCCTGCTCAATGCTGATTGGCAAACATACTTGAATTGTGGCAAACATAACATCTGTTTTGACATCAGGTGATGTTTAAGAAGACAGAAATGTTATAAATGATTATTCACAAGGAAAATATAGTCTCTGACTGTTCAAGTTGTGAATCAAAGAAAGTTGATTCCACTCTAAGAGACAATCAGTCACAATCAGTCACGGTACATGAAATAAACACAGACAACCACAATTAAAACAAGAGCACTTATGTTAAACCTAATAATACCTATCACAGTATTTTTATATTCAGTGAAATATGTGTACACTAAAAAAAACTGATATAAACATAGGATTTGTGAAAAAAGGGTAGTCTTTGCACAGCACAGAAGCCACCTCAAATGCAAATGTCTGGCTCAGGGGGAACCAGTTCCTATTTAGTAGATTAACAATTTCACTTCTCCTCATTCGTTGTGCAAACAGAAAGTACCAACAAAGATGATGCTGGTTTTCAGCTCAAAGCTGCTTCGCAGATGGATGCAGTCACGTTTGCCAGCAAAATGAAGACCACACCTCCGGAGGTATCCTCTAAGAGGTCGTGATTGTCAGTAGGGATATTGGGTATTTCTTTTCATCAAGATGAGGTGTTAAATTTGAAAAGGAACTGGTTGGACAGTTTTAAAGGAACAGCTGAACAGCTATCCAGGATATGATGCCAGAGAGATAGACCTTGTTGAGTGAAGTTGTAATTTGATCCGTAACAAGGATAATTATTTAGTTTAACCTTCATGTCAGATTTAGGGGACTAATCGGCGAAACAAGACACTGGACTGTGATTGCAAAAGAATCATTAAAGCTTTTCATTTTTGGAGCTTGTCACCAAGTGTTATTAAGTAAAGCGTTACGGTAACTACCTTACTTTTCCAGTAACTAATACTGTAACTAATTAGTTTGTGAAAGTCAATAATGTGTTAGCAATTGCCAAGCTTTAAACAGATGTGTTATTCGCTACTTACTGTGTATAAGTAAGGACTAAATATTTCCTGGCACAGAAATCACCAAGGGGCATGTGTGGCGCACGTGGCGTATGCAACAGCTATGCACATTTGCAGAGTGAACACAGTGCAATGGTGCAGAGCCACCAATTTAAAAAAAAAGTTCTTACTGAAGGCTAAATGTTTCTGTGATTTGCTCATTATGTGTGGGAACAAAGAGATTATAAACGTCGGTTAGAAGCTGTGATCTAAAGATGTTCCTCACATTATCTTAACACTCACTGACAACTATCTGCCTTTAATCAACACATGTTCTTTTCAGGGATATAAGGATTTTACTTGCATGATTTACGTTTTCTCAAGCAAACATTCTGAGATCTCACAGTCCAGGGTTTTCTTCTGGAATAATGTAACAGCTGTTAAATTCCATTGCAAATGACAAATTTTAGTTTTTGTTAGATTTCCTGGAAAGCATTATTTTTTTAACTTTCAAAGCTATTCTAGAGCCAACTGAAGGCTCCTAATGTGCAAAAAAAAAAAAGAAAAAATGCCAAAACATCTTATTTTTCTTGTATTATAAGCAAGAAACATCGTCACATCTACATACTGACAAGTGAGTTGTAATTATATTGCAACTCACTTGTCAAACCACACACAAAAATAGTTCAGGTTATTTTACAAGGTTTTCAGAGAACACCTTGTAGAACATTTGTTAATTAATAACCAAAACTAATATTCTATAAGTCAACTACTAGTTGCATTTAAAATTCAGGAAGGTTTTCCAAATTTGTCAACACTTTAGATCATAACAAGTAACTGTATAGTTACTTGGGAAATTACTTTCACTTATCAGTAACTCAGTTACTAACTCAGTTATGTTTTGCAGTGCGCAACACTGCTTGTAACAAAGAAACAAAACAACGTACCTTTACAGAGATGCAGGAATAAATCGTTTCGGTGATATGTTGTTATTTTTGGCTGCTTGATATAATATCGATCTTTCAGTTCCTAGAATCAATTTTTAAAAAGCAAAAGATTTTCACCTAAAACAATCAGGAAAAATGGGCTACCTCTGCACCTCCACTAACTCTGTGGAGCCCTTTCGCAATGCGGTGCAGCACCATATATGCAGTTGAGGCTGTCACAGTGAAAGACATGGACTGACTCAAACCCCAAACAACATGGATACCAAAATAACTCAATGATCATTATCATCTGATGAACATATTTACAGCACTTGCACTTTTACATATACATTTAATTTTGATAGGCTAGAAAAATATTGCAATAGATAGTGATATTGCAATATTGTGATAATATCATATAGTGATCAAAGTATTGTGATACATTTCGTATCGCAACACCCATTCCAATACTCACCTCTATACTTGTATAACACTAAGAACACCAAAATACCTCAGTACTGAAAAAAACCCTCAATAACAAAGTTATTACCAGTCTTCCATCCTTATCCAAACAATGTTATGAATCCTAAATAAATATCTTAAACAGTGGCAAAAATGTAGAAACATTTTACGTCATATTAAATTTTGGTTTTACATTCAGTTCATTTAAGATTTTTTTAAGACGGCAAAATAGCATTGCCATAAAAAGGACAAATAGCAAAATCAAAATCATCCCCACCGACACTTTTGATGCCTATAAATGATGTTGGTCCTCTACAGAATCCTGTCTGATTGCGACAACATAATGAACTCTAGCACTACAGCAATCTTCTCTCATTTAGTTGTGCTGCATGGACATCGCCAATGAGATCTCCATTACAGAGTTAAACTATGTCCAAGAACATAGCCATACTATAATGTCAGTGCTAGAGGCTTAATGTTGTTTCACACAGCAGCATAAATCCCAGATTAACCTCCAGGTTGGCAGACGTTTCACTGCAGGAAATTCTTGAAGTTATTTTGCAACAAGGAGAAGGGTTGCATTTTCTTTAATGGAGAAAATAGGCATAGATGAATCTGGACATCAGCACAGTTTGGCACTGATGGACAACCCAATGAACTGTCTTTAAACTAACTGCAAAACAGCCTGTGGTATTTTGTATGAGGTGAAATCATTAATGTCAAGGACATGGTGCATCTAACCATATGAAAGGAATGTTGAAAATTTGTCTGCTGTAAATTGAGGGAAGAAGTTGAACCCAAATGGTCTTACCTCAGTGATAATGCACTAATATTAGAGTCACTATTATGTTTCTGTGCTGCATTGCACCACCACCTTTGCAGGCCTTGTTATTCACCAGCGATGCAGCCTTTTGTAAGAATGAATATTATACCTTTTGGGGCAATGTGGTTTGGGGAAGAATTTAGTCCTAACATGCTGTCGAGTGTTTCCCCCTAAAATAGGGCAGGCAAAATGTATGAAGCTAAAATTAGAGAATACTTTTATTAAAGCCTTACTTTACCTTATCAGTTTAGTTTTGTGCTAGATGTTTGAAATATCTGAATTTTAAATAGTTGCCATATCTAAACAGTGCATTTTTTAGTCTCTGATAAAATGGCTTATCTTTTCAATTACAAAATGTTTATCCTGAAATTTGATCAGCATGCCAGAACTTGCTTCCAGAAAGCGTTATGTTAGATACTGTCACTGTTCATGGAGATTCAGAGCTTGTTTGACAAACTCTGCACTGCAGCTGTATGTCTGAGACCCGCAGAGGTTTGCTGCAGGAAATTGCATTATATCTTGTGTGAATCAACAGGCTGGGAGCTTGCTGAATAAATGTGTCCATGTGGAAATAGGCTTGTGGTGAGAGGAGTGCGATACAGCAATCATCAAAGAAAGTTTCTTTCTGGACATTGACTAGGAGCATTACTTTTAAACAAACTGCTCGGGGATTCTTAGTAAAAGATGTTTTTGTGTGTTTGTTTTTTTAGCAACAGCCACATCCATAACCTAAGCACCAAAAGCACCTAATGTTTCAAAGTATGATTTTCACTTTCACCAGATGGTTTTTGGGGGATATTAAATGGCATTCAGATCCCCGTTTTTATTGATAAAAGTTTCTCATCCAGTACTTGTAAAGGCAGTTTTTTTTTATTTTGTAAAGACTTAATCCCTTCCTGAGAAAATTCCAGTCAGTCAGTGCAAAAAACAGAAAGAAACTGAATTATGAATTTAAAGTGTACAGTACAAAACTACTTGTTTTCATTACACAAATGAAATTCTTGTCAACTGAATTTTGTTTCGACAAAGATTCTTGTCCAGGGAAATAATGGCAAACTGTAGCTTATGACATTTGCCAAGGTGTTTCTGAGTGTTTGTGCTCTTGTGTCGTTTTTTTTTTTTTTTCATTTGTACTGATGTAAATTTATTTTTAGCCGACTCTTTCTGTGGTATCTACTGGAGTAAAGATAACTTACCTAGGAGGAAATTACCATGATCATTCAGAAGCATAGTTAATGGTCACACTGTCAGTTTAACATTCAAACATTTTTATATTTATCACATGGCTGTGTGGCATAACACTGAATTCTATCATAAGGTGTCTTTTGATAAAGGTAATAAAAACCTGATATTAAATATGGATATGTAATTTTCCGCTTGTTTCAGAATGGTCACTGTAGCTTATAACAGTGATTGTTAGAAGAAATATTATTATGCCTTTCCTACTTATAAGTAAAAAAAAGTGATGAGCTCAAGAATAACTGATCTAACATTGGCAAACACAGTTAGAGAGAGTGAAAAAGACCAGACTCAAGCTTTTTTTTTTTTTTTTGATTGGCTAATCTGTTGAACTGCAATCCATCGAAGACAAGCCCAGTCAAGAAAGGAAAGTTTTGCAGCCATTGCTTCAAAATTAAGCCAAAGAGCACTACTTCACTGACTTCCATTTCTAACTGATATTAGACTTTACCTCAAAACTTAAAAGGAGCCAAAAATAGTACTTAATAATAAAATCAGTAAGCTGTTCTAAGCACAGAGAACTGCTATCAGTCTTGCCTTAGATGGTAATGACGTCTTAGCTTCCTTCTTTGGCCTCGAGCACTGCAGACTGATAAGAGTATGGTTTGTTAATCTTACTTCTGTTATGAGGGTCAGCAAGATTCTTCACTTTCCCCCTTTCTGTACAAAATCAGACTTTATTTTGATCTAAATACATCCAGGATGTATTTAAACCATGGCTAAAAACACTTTATAAATTCAGCTTTTGTTTCCTAATAGTTAAAGCAGATGGGTATAACTTCTTTGATTTTTGGATTTAAAGCAGCACTCTCTTCCTGATCAAAGCTCAAGAACATTATGTTAAGGTTGTGTGTGTTTTCTGTCTTCAAAGCTCATGTAGTGTAATCAAAGAGATACCCAGCCTTGATAAAATGGAACGTTAGTTGAACTAATGCAGTTTGACTAAAAAGATTGTTAATATTTTCTGACATGTATGTTGACAAAGACTTCTTCATCCATTTTGAATTTTAAAGTCAGATTATTAAAAGCTAAGCCAATGTCACCCAGCTTATCAAACTAACTCTGAGCTTTAATCTCAAGCGACAGCAAGTCATTCTGCAAAAAAAAAGAAACTGAAAAATATCTACAATGGGTGACTTTTTTTTTTATTGAATATTGTATAGGAATTTATTTCAGACAGACAATAAAAGAATCAACCAAATACACACGAAAGAGGCTAGTTATGTAACATCAAACAAAGCCAAACAACAATTTGCAAACAAACTAAATTTACCTGAACATAAATAGGAACGAAACCCTCTACCAAATAAACCTGTCAGTATATACAGCCAGAAAATGATTAATGTTACTTTGCCCTTGTGGTTGTAGTTGACATAGCAATACTTAGCGACTGCAACATCAGGAAAAAATAACATTAAAACCTAGAGAAATATCAGGGGCTCAGAAAAGAGCTGGAGAAAACCTTGAAGGTCAAGGCATCAGTGGTACAGGTGGTCATCATATTATTTAATTACATATATATAATTATATTTACATCCACATACATACATGTGACCGAAAACATATATACCTATACAAACAAAATCAGGCCAAAATCCACGTTTACACCCTTGTACATCAGAACTCAGAGTACTGTACAATCATGTCTTAATTTCCACTAGAAAGTTAGGAAAATACCTGAGTTGCTGAGATGAGGTAAACTTTGACTTTTAAACATGGCAGAGAGCAGCAAAACAATTCTTTGTGGTGAATATTGCATCGTTAAGCGTTTTCTCTCTTTTGTTGTGTTCGTAGCCTAAACAATGCTGTGATATATTTTTAAAAATTATCTCACCATTTAAACCTATGTCGTTTTTGAAATGACTGTTATGATTTGACAGATACTCGCTAGCAGTCAGTCCATGCATTTGAAGCATGGTCTTCTTGCTATAGTAGATTATTTTAGGAAGTCTGTCTTGCACAAGTAGCAGGTCAGGATAGTCTTTGGATCCAACATGTTTCTCTTCTATACCACAACAAAAGTACTTGAACACAATGCATCTGATCAGCCAACAAATCAATGCAATTCAAAAGAACATTTTGAAAATCTGTAGCCATTAGTTTGTTCAGGTAAGTCTTTAACCTTGAGACATATTCTGATTGGACCTAGTTGAGAGATCTAATGAATCAAACTAATAGCCAGCGTACAGTTATGTTTTCTTCAAGCTATCAAGTACCAATTATTTCAAGAATACATAATTTTACTGTATTTTCAAATACAGAGGAATTCTAAATTTTGTGGGAGCCTTTGCTAAGCTAATGCCCCTAACGTTCCATCTCTGTTTAGATATTAAATCAGTACCAGTCAGTTTCAAAGTTATACTTTTGATTCATAGCAGCTTTACTGATGACTACACTAATTAGTCTGGCAGATTTTTAGCAAAGAACAAAATCATTCCATTACTACTGGTGCTGCCCTGCTATGTTAATTCATCCAACATAGCAACATATTCAGATTCACTAAATGAAGAATAACAAGAAAGATTCATCCTTGTTAAATGAATTAAGATGATTATTTCAGTGACACACTTCAAAGTATTTGGTAAGAAAAAAAGAGTCAACCACATGTCAGTTAATAAAGTCCTGATGATTGAAATAGATATTACAAGACTGAGCAAGGTTACAGAGCAAACTCAATAAGTATATCAATCTCAATGGCGTTGCGACCCAAAACGTTGAATAGTGTAAATCCATTAGCTTTCAGATATCTGTTGAAGTGATGGTAGGGTGCATAATGCCTTCTGACAGCTATGAAATAAACCCAACACCGCTGTGAGCAAGTATTTATCTATAAAGCTTTACATTCTGATGGCACAAACATTTAAAAACGATGACAGGCATTTTTTTTCTTTCCATCTCACAAAAAATATAATTTCATGCTGGATTAACTACATATTGACCAGAAGTAAGAAATATAATATTCTTTAGGCACAATCGAACCCTGCAGGCTAAAAGATGTTAATCAATTCATTTTGTTTCAGCTTAGTATTGAAGGAGCAAAGAGAGGGAGAAAGAGGTGAACAACTAGAGAAGTGTGTCTGATTTCGACGCCTGACCTAGGGGCAGTCACATCCTTAATCTGGAGACATTCCTTCTGACACTGCAGCGTGTAGACTGCAGATGCAACACACATCAATGATTAAATTCCACTACTTTACATTTTAATTGCTTATTACCATGTTAGTTCAGCTTGTAGAAAAGACTTATAGGTCTATGATAGCGACACATCCCTGCTTAAGCTCCATTTTAAAAGCACAGAGCTGCAACTAGAACATTAACATAAACGAATCATTTGTGAGTTTTTCTGTTTAGCATACCAGGTACTGCTGCTTTTTGACTTTATATACAGTGTGGACTAACTATGACCATTTTAATAAGAATAAACATTTGGGAACATTTCTAGAGACTAACTATAGTTCAGGTTACTGATTGTAACAAACATCTGAAGCAACATAAATGTTCAAAGTACTATATTTGCTTCTTGAAATACTCCTACTAGGGCTAAATTAAAATGGCTTTTTTTAAAAGCCACTCCCAAACCTCTTAAGAGCATTTCCTGTTCCCTCCTTTCTCAACATTATTTTCTCTGTCTTCGAACTTGATTTAAAGTTAAAACCGTGTTCAATTCATGATACTTTCTCATCTTCTAATTTGTATACTTGTTAATGCACTTGACTATTGAATAATTTATGATTTTATACTGCAATGTGATGTAAATATACCTCTTCATCACTTGATAAAGCAGAGGTTGCGGAAGGCATTTGGTATCATGACAGTCTACATATTGTTGGAGGGGAGAGGCACAATCTGTCTCTATGATTGTGAGAAAAAAAAAGAGGGAAAATTAATGTTTATTTTAAAGATGCTGAAATAAATCTAATTCTAAAGAAATTCTAAAGAAAATCAAGCCTAGCAAAAAAAAAAAAGGCTAAATTGGCAAAACAAAAACCCAAGGTGGGGAGAAAGGTTGGGCCCAATATTGCTCCCCATTAGCAACACTCCCTTTCATATATGGCTGAGTTGACAAATCAGGGGTGACCAATGATGCACTCCAATCGAAGCCATCCTTGTTCAACCGGACACCCAACAGGGTTATTTAATGTTACATTTGGAGATAGACCAGTTTTTGCACGTTGTCCTGTGGTTATGTCATCTAATTCATTTTGGGTGAGAATCATACATGTGTCTTTAGAATATTTTTAGGGAAGGCGTAACTAACTAAATGTTAGATTTATTGATAAGGCTTGAAATCCAAGTTATTTTCCTTCTAACTTTACAAATACTGTATGTGCTTGGATTACTTTGTCATACAAAACCCCAATATGAATATTTATTTCAAAGTTACAAATACATTCACAAAGCATTCAAAAGAACCAGGTTTTGGAAAACAAATTATTTGCTAATACGCCATTGCTTTATCCCCTTGAGCCAACTCAGCAGAGGGTGCTACAGTAGAGGGTTAGTAGAAAGCAACAATCTTTGTACCACTTGCTCTAAATCATTTTTTTTTTGTTTTTCAAAAGTCATGGAAGATGGCTTTTCTGATGGAGAAGTATAGTCCATCATGGTTAAGGAATACATGCTCAATAGTCAAGCTTTGTGACTTTTGTTCAAATAGGCACCATCTGTTCCACCTCACTGATAGTGATAATGTGAAGAGAATCATTACAGAGATTTAACAAACATATGGCAGCTGTCATGCACCGAGGCTTTGTTTGGAGCCTTCTTTGCATGTTGTGTATCATAGAGCTCCTGTCTTATGAATATTAAAGGAATATTGGGATATTTGATGTAGTGTGTTTTATATTAAATGTTCTAAATCATTATATGAAGCTAAAACATAAGAAATGTCCTAATATGACGAAAAAACAATATGTTTTTGTTCAAGTAAAGTAAGGGTAGTACTATATCCAAAAGCAATACATTTGTTTTGGTCTTTTTTATTTTTTAGACGATAAAGGCTATCATTAAATATGCCTGGATACAGTATATTTAACAGAGTAGATGTGAATAATTAAGATTTAAAAAGGGAACCAGAATGAAGTCTAACAAGAAATTTTTTGTTGTGTTTTTATTTTTATAGCACTATTCCTGTGCTCTTCTCAAAACTATAATTTGTACATGGATGGGTTTAGCAAATAGAGATCAATTTTAATGTTGCAGTATCAATAACATACATTTTTAGGTAGATAAAAAGGGTTCATGTATAGCCCTTTACGTTCCTTAAAAATATTTTCATCTTACCTTGTCACAAATATGAGGAGAATTATCCAACATCACATTTCATGACTTTACATTGCTTTGCAACATTAAAATAATCTGCTGTATATGTGCTTAAATGAAGAATAACTACAACTTGTTTTGTGGATTTTGTTATCAGGTGTAGCAGTTCATTGTTAAAATGGATTAAATATTACTAAGACCATTTGCAAACAGCACATTCAGCTGCAAATCAAACTCCTTTTTATGACTGCAGATTTATGTGGAATATTCTGGATTTAGTTCAGTGTACAAAGCTGATAAACTTTGTACAAAATGCATATCTGTGTGTCTTTGTATTGGATGCAGTGTATCTAACAGAGAAAATGCAAACAAAACACAAATAAAGATGAAAGTCAAACAAGAAAAAGACAACAGATATTCATTAGACCTCTACCTCCTCGTGTTTGCTATTATTTTAAATAACTAAAGATCACATGCATGAAAATAAGCTGAATTTTTACTTTAACAACTGCAGTAGCAGCCATTCAAAATGGCCACTCCCAGTAAACGCCAGCCGGATGGCAGCCCACTTCCTTCCCACTTCCAGCGAAATCCCTTCCAACCTCCATTCACTGAAGTGCTCCCCTCTTGCATATTTTTTTTACTATGACTCCACCTTTTCACTGAATTGCAGGGTCTGACCAGGAAATAACACTTCTCTTTAGATCTTAATGTCCACAAATCATGGCAGATATAATATTTTAGTACAAATATTGATGTTTAAAAAGGAATTGTAGGGGACCAGCCTAGGGCCCATCAATGAAAGTGGGGACATTTTCAATGGCTACTACTGTAAAAAAGTATCTGTGAGCAATTTAAGTGAAAAAAAAGGGATTGTGGACATCTAGCTTTATCTTGTAGTTTAGGATGGTTATTAATTGGATTTGTGTCTTGTGACTTTTCTTGGAGTTGGAAGAAGCAGGCAATGACATTTTTATTAAGTAGTTGATATACTTCTCACAGCTATTGACCAGATATATTGCCTTATTCAAACAGTTGCCAAAAAGGACACTATAATTAGAGCTTGCTTTCCACACAGCCCTGAGGGTTAAAGATGTTCTCATTATCTTTATTGCTTCTTATTGTCACAAGTCCAGACATGTCAAAATACTAAGGAATCAAACATTAGGGCTCTTATATTGTTTGTCGTGGTTTACAGCCTCAGGTTGTGGGGTTACACCTTAATGTCATTATAATTAGACTTTTGTTGTTAATACAGTCTGTAAATCTGCAGCAATAAATTAGTTTTGCCTTTATCCTACTTTAGAACATAAATACTAACATTATATATTCCTTGATATATTTAGCTGAGTAGATATGAATTATTCCTCATAAGCCACAAGACTAACTTGAACTCTGTAATATTCATTGGCAGGAAGAGATTTTCTTGTATGATTAGTTTCTGTAAGCATTAAAATATTTTAAATCTACAATTTACAAGCCTTTTAATGTTATAGTTTTTTTTTCTAAAATAATAAAACTTATTGAAAACTTATGAAAGTATTTTATGGAATGTGTGTGTCATGCAAAGGAACAATTTATTTCACTTTGGTAATGATTCAGGTCATGTGCAAGTTTTAGCTGTAGGTGTAAGTAACAGTTTGGGGCGAAATTTGCAGAGCTCTCTGAGTGCTTTTCTAGTATTGCTAAATGTTACTACATTACATTGATGTTATAAAATAATGGCAAAAAGATTAATATCATTTTGTCTTTTCATTTTGTTTTATCAAATAAGTTTTTTCACCACATTTTGTGAGACTGAAGGATCAACAGTTTGAACAGGCAGTCAGCAACAGAGGAGCACCACAGGGGATCGTACTCTTATCATTGCTTTTTACTTCATACACTTCAGATTTTCACAAAGACCTGTCCATTGAAGAAATACTCTGTTGAGTTTTCAGTATTTGGGTGCATAGGGATGGACAAGAAGCAGAGCACAGAGAACTAATAAACCACTTTATACCATGGTGTGAAAGCAATCAAATAATCCTGTATGTGAACAAAACAGGACCAATTTGAATTCTATTAACATAATGGCAGACTAGGGGGAGGTTCAGGGATTAGAAATAACTAAGTGTTAACTGGGACAACACACTGGACTGGCTGGAGACAGCTGAAGCAGGCTAAAAATAGTACAATTAGAATTCTTTAGAATTCCTCATGCTTTCAGAAGATGGCATGGATGGATGGATGGATGGATGGATGGATGGATGGATGGATGGATGGATGGATGGATGGATGGATGTTTTTCATAAAATGAAAAACTTTGTAAACAATCAATCATCCTCTTCAGAAAACTGTTCAAACAGCAATCAAAGGCTTTTCCAGATCCCCAACAAGACTGCTACAGATGGTATTTGTAACCTAAAGATATCTATATATACAACTTAGAGTTATAAACAGCATTTTAATAGCTTTTTTTTTTTTATTATCGTCCTAACAGTGCGGCAGGCTGTCTGTTGTCGATTAATTTACTTGTGTTAGCAGCATTTTTCAAAAATTAGAGCAGATGTTATGTTTCTTGATTACAAAATGAAAGAAATATAACCCAAAAAAAAAGTATGGTTTCCCGTTTCTATATTCTTCAGTATAACCCAAATTAAGCTACAACCTTTCTGGAACAACTGAGGATAAACAAGGCTAACTGCACTGCTGTGCAATATTTCATAATAATTACACTATGGCTTTTCAGTTAAATACACTCAATGTTTGGCATCTTCTGCTTTACCTTCTTATCATCTGAGTCTGTGTTCACACAAAAGTACTGTGATGCTTTGAAATCTTGACATAATGGGCACTAACAGACTATGACTGAAGATGGCACCACAAGAAGGGCAAAAATATACTCAATTAGAATCCCACTACCACAGCAGTGAGCGATTTCCATGATCACCAGCTGCTGCTTGTTAGTCTCTACACCTGTGTAGCTTAAGTCCTAAGCACTGTGTAAGCCACAGTGGCAGTCCGTGGCTCTATGCCCTCTGATTGCTCCTAGTTATCCGCAGGTTTCTGCTGAGCTGACAGCCAAGACTCACAGGCCATATGGCCAAAGCAAGGAAACTGGGCTTAGAATTTAGAAGGCCGCTTCCAGACTTATTAGCTTTCCAATTAGATATAAATGTCCAATCAGGAGACATCTTTGACACTACAAGCTATTAACATTATCTGCAGCTCTAAAATCTGATAAAGAATTGGATGCATTTTTTTGATTAAATTTGGTAAACAGGTACATTTTGTTGTTTTTTTGTAAAACATTCAACCAAGTATTATTTTATACCTAATAATTCCATGCAAGATCATTGAGAGATTGGTAAAGAGCCAAATTGTGGCAGGGTTTTACCTTCTTTAGATGTAGTTTTGATTATATATATATATATATAAAAAAAAACTCCTTTACCTGTTCTATTTAAACAGCAGATTGAACAAGTTGGTCCTGAATGAGGCACTGGATGAAGCTCTATGACAATTACTGCAGCTCTTTCTTTGCATTTAGTTAAGGCTGATTTTTTTTTCTACTTTGAAGCAGTCATATGCTGGACATTGTTCAACCAAATATTCTGGGCTCTATTTATCAAACTTTGTAATTAGTCCTAAGTTTAATTAAGTTTAATGGACTTATGAGAAAACAAATTTTAAGTAAAATGCTGAACTAAAAAGTTATTTGTCAAGTATCTCAATCAAAGTTTAGGAAAAAATTTGAACTGTGACTCTCAGAGCGAGTTATGACAATACCTAATATAATAAATGGAATTTCAGAGGATGAGCTTTCTAAGTAACTTCTAACTTTAAATGGAAGTGTTTATTGATGGCTGTGATGGCTTATCATTATCTACAGAATTTTACAACCTAAATATTACAATACAATCTGGTAGAACTATTGAAAACACAAGGTTTTTACTGACCTGTTGAGCTGCTGAAAACACGCATTTAAATGGTGATGTAAACAGACATGTTTATCTTTTTTTTTTTATTATTATGAGGCTCATTTATGAGCAATAACTTCAGAATCAGAGCAAAAGAAGAAGTTTTAACAGCTGGACTATTTCAAAAAAGAATTAAAAATAACTAAATAAAATTGACAGAGTAGTTCATTTAGGACAACACGCTGACATGCTGTAAGTTCATTAGTATACTACTTTTTGAGCTGCGCT
>NW_015150878.1:22878-42550 GCF_000732505.1 Cyprinodon variegatus | reverse complement strand
CACTGCTGCGTTGCAGCATTAAGATCAAGATTTTGATTCCACTGTGAGGCCTATTTGTTTTTTAAAAAATGTTCATGTGATGTTTTAAAGCTTTAGAAATTAAATATACTTTACCAATAAAATTAGAACAAATGGATTAAATAAATTTTTACCTTGGCTTTTTTGTGTAAATAATAAAAGTTGTTTTTCACAGTGAATGACATAGAGGTGAGAAGTAACTTAAGAAGGGAAGAAGGACATGAGAATGGAGCAGAGAAATAGGATAACCTGAATACCACATAATGTCCTACAAGTCTGTTTCCACACCTGCAGACAGAGGGGGATAAAGAAAACCAAAAGAAACAGAAAAAGGTACCATAGGGTAACCAAAGCATGTTTAACAACCTGACTGAAAAATACACAACATCGTTATGTGTGTGTGTTTCCTGTTTATTACATTTGATTGCCACAATAACTAAGGACTTCAGCTACTAGTTCTGTTTCACCAGAAATAGCTAAAGAAGTCCTTATAATAACTACTCCCTCAGGAATAATCAAAGAAAGTTAAGAATCAATTATTTGAAAGTTTATTGATTTCTGATTAAGCATAGCTTAAAATTGAATATTATTTTACCAAAAATGTTTTATTTACCTTGGATTTGCATTATGAATTGGTTCAGACACATTCTAATTGCTCTAAATCAGTTAAGAAGCTGGTTCAAGATATAGCTTGGCTCTCAAACATAAACATCTTCATATTGATTATGTATTTTTTGTGTGTAAATAATAATTTAGTTTAGTTTAAAAAAAAGTCTCATGAGTTTAATTAAATTAACATTTTCCCCCTTACTGTCTGAAAATCATCTATTTAAAGTAGATATTTGCTCCTTTGTGATTCACGTGAATGAATCTTCTGGCCTGGCGTGATTTGTGATTTTCAAGGAGTGACAAATGTGTCACTGATTCCTCACTTGCCGTTGTAAGAATCAACACTAATTTGTTTTTTGCTGTCAGGCTGTTTTGCTGACTGAATGATTCCTGGCCTTAATGCAGTGCACCTACATTGAGATTGGTGCTGTTTTACCTGCTCACATGACATACCAATTAAACAAGATAGGACAGGCATGACACACTGCAACTGATCTTTTTCAGAGTCACCATAGTCATATTCTTTTTAAAAATGTTTTGCTCTAACCTGGCTGTCTTACAGTTGCCAGATCTTCAAAATAAGGTAAGGAGAGATTAAATTAATTACCATTAATAGCTGTTAAGGGAATATAAAATTCAGCAAAGGTCTTTGATTAAAACACCTTATTTCTTTAAACCATATTTATAGCCTATTATGAAAGTAAATGAGCAGAGAATGCAGTTAAAGTTCTGTAAATAGCGCACCTTATGACCGAAGCAGAGCATTTCAACTTCAAAAACTTAATACTGCTGTTACTTGAACTGAATGATTCAGTGGATGAGTTTTTTTATGAATCAAATTAAATTAAGTCCGTTTACCCAAAAGAACTAGTTTTCTGATAAATTGTACAACATTGAATGTAACTTTGACTGTTTCTTCTCCTCTTCCTGTTGCCTCTGTTTGCCTATCAGAGTTTTTGTTCCCTACGGAACCTCTGATTGTAGAAAGGATCACAGCTCACTGTTCCCTAAACAATCATTCATTAGCTGCTAGGTTATTAAATCAAAACAGGTCCTAAATAGGTAACATACAGTATGGTAGTATACACATGCATACCAAACACATTCAGACACATTATCTCACAGACCTACACATGCATGGACTTGTATGAATGTTTATGTTGACAACAGATCCCACAGCATTATTCTACTTAATCGGCAATTTAATTACAATTGTGGCCCATCAATATGTCCAGGCCACTGCAAAAAACATTTGCTTTGCTTTGAAAAGGCTAAAGAAATAAAAAACATAAAATATTTTTAAAGAGGCATTATGTAAGTTTGTTTTAATGAAAAATATCTTTAAAATAACCTCTTAATTTGACCCATTATTACTAAAATATAATTTAATGGGCAGACTGAATCTTCAGTAGTTCAGCGTCGATGCATCTATAAGCCAGTAGCTGATTTTCCTTGATGTACTTTGCGTCTGAAGTTTCCACTCTGTTTGCTAGATGTGAGAGTCTAACCAAGCAACTAGTATCCTCTTAAACTCAAACACCAATGGAAACTCCGGGCTAGGTGAAAAAGGTAAAGAAAAAAATTTAAAAACTTGTTAATAACAAGCACAAGATACCCGAACAAGCAGAGGAGTGATGCAGTTCTGTGTTGTGGCCACAGTATCATTACAAAACACTGTAATGCCTCTTTGAGAAACTAAATCATTTTTGCTTGCAACAAAAAGTGTAATTAAAACAATGAACTAACTGATTGATTGAATTAATTAACACAATGCAAATGACAATAAAGTGAAAATAAATTCCCTAAAACATTGATTTTAACACATACGTTTTTTGCTTTCCTTATGGAAAAGTGCAGTCTAATCACCAATAGGACTTTTTAAAGAAACTCTTGTTTAATAAGTAAGAAAAATCGACTCACTCTGGGTAAGGAGTGTCAGGGGAGTGTGAAAGGATTGTCTGTTTTGGCAGTAGATCCCTCAGCATAGTTCTCCTTTAGGACAAGGACCACAGAGACTCTTTTGTGCAAATTTGGGACAGTGTGTCAATAATTTCATGCCTTTGAGGCAAAACTGGGTGTGTGTTTTATTGACTTTTTCTGTTGTCTCTCTAACAATTCTAAACATTCTCATTTTTACACATAGATAAGAACCAGAAGTATCTGTAATGACCTTCCTGATGGTCTCTAGAAAGACTGGCATATTACAACATCAAAACATTTTGTTCAATTTAGAAATGTTTTTCTTTTTGTTCCCGCTCTGGGGAAATGCTGGTGTTTCACTGACAAAACATAAGGACAAATGAAGCATATATCTACACACAAGATTTAAAAAATACAAAATAAAAAAAATTAAAAAGATCAGCTTGTAAAGCAAAGAAAAGAATACCTATCAGATGTTATTTAAAAGTTGCTTTAAAGATGTAGACACAGATTAAATAAAAAATATCAATATGCAAAAATAAAAAAAGCAACCAGAAAAAAAGCACATAAAAAACTGTGAGAATAACAACATCGATAGGGTCAGTCAGTCATTCTGGTTCAAGCCGCTGATTTCTCCATGTCAGTCATTGTGTCCTTCGGCAAGACACTTCACCTGCACTTTCTGTTATTCACAAACATAGCAAGACCCCCTCTTCTGTACCTGGTTCTCTTGGCCAGAGAGAGATGACGATTTTGCCTGTTTGTATGTGTGTTAGCGCTCACTAACTTTGTCTGCAGTGTAAACTCTAGGGGTATTTAACAGATACAAACACACGAAAATGCATCTTGTTTCTCTCCTGCTACAACCATTCGAGACCAACAGGTCGGCCACATTTGCTCACATTGCATCATTACGGTTTAATGTGGTACATGCAACTGTGATATAAACAAAAGTTGCCAAGCCCACAGCTGATCAAATATAAACATGGCTGCACTGAAGGATGTAAACGTAGCTGCTGCTATCATCTCTTTTTATCCAAATCCACAATTTTATCATTGATAAAGAAACATCATGAGTGTAAAAGGGCTGCTGTGGTTTCTCATGGTGTCTGCTGCTACTGTACTACTTTGTTTCTGATTGGCCAAAACTCAACTTGGGTTGGTGGGCACTGGTGTCACTTCATCCAATCAGCTTTTAAAAGGATCTGCTAAATGTCCCTTCTTTCCCAAAACAGATTTGATCAGTGCAACTAAAGCCGGGCTTACACTGTGCAATATTTTGCCCTTTTCGGGGCAACTTCCAGTCGTGTGAAAATTTTTCTGATGGGCCAGACTTTCAGCCTAATTGTGCATCGTGCATCGTGTAGTGTACAGGGGGTAACGAGGCTCGATCAGCATCTCATGACCACCTCCCGATCAGGAATCGTGAGGTCGGGAGAAAATCAAACATGTATGATTTTCATTTGAGCGTCGTGGGCAAATCGCTCAGTGGGCATGCTCAAACAAGGACTCTTCCTCTTGCTCCCAGATGAAAAAACAGAAGCATTGCAGGGTAGCAGGTAGCGCCATCTCACTGCGGAACTGAGTCTGACGTGGTTTTTGGACGTACAGTGTGAGCAGGTTGATCGTATCAGCGCCATGCTGCACATACATCGTCAGCTGTGAACTCACACTGTGAGCTGTAGCTGCGTGCAACAATAGAAAAAATGTGTATCCCTGGCTTTCTGTATAAAACTAAACCTGAGTGCCACACTTGTGCTTTAGTGTAACATAAAATAGTTTGATTCATTAACCTATCAATAATATATTGAAGTGTTTTTCTCATTTATTTATCTTATTGGATAAATGGGTTATTGTGAGTAAATTTAAATTTTTTGCCATCATCATAAAAAAAATGTATTATTTTTTCTTATAGTAACAAAAAATACTTTTCTATATCTTTTTTATCTCAAAAGTTACCCATTTTCTAGCTTTGCCTTTTTTCATAAAATGTTACATAAATGCCTCACTGAATATTTTGACCAAAAGGTCACTTCACACTGCTCACAGTCATCATATTCAACTTGAAAACCATATTTGCCCCTTATCCTCACTGTGTTATTGTGTTTTTATACAGTTGTCTATTTCTGCAGAGCCATTCAAAGGGTTCTCTGTGAGAAGACCAACAGAGCATACAATATCCTTCCAAGGGGTTTCATCAGGGGGGCTATTAATAGGTTCAAGGGACATCCTCATCCTCCTCAACACCAGACACTCCCAACAACTTACAACTTCTTCTAAAACTGTCCACAGATAAGTGCCCCTCTCTCCTGGTATTGGAGCTGAAAAGGTGGAGGGAAGTGAGCCACTGGACATGATGTTGTGCTATCATTTGGAGAGCTCTTTGACTGATGATGGTTGTTCCATACAAGGCTTGTGTTTATATAAAATTTAAGGAAACTGTATGACAAAGAGGTTCAAAGACACATGCGTTAAAAAATTAGTAATTATCAGTAACTGTATTTCAGTTGCATCACAATTTTTCAGTTTTATGCTCAGTAGTGTTGTGCAAAAAAGTTTAATAAATTATGGATCTCATGCCAGTCTGAATATTTTTAAACACATGAACAATAAATGTTTTGACAATTAAGTAAATTGTTATCTGTGTAATAAATGCTTAATATTTGGGTTAAATGGGGAGTTGAAGATGCAGTTCTCCTTCTTTCAACGTGTTTACACACTTTCATTTTACCTTTCATCTGCTACCACTGCAATTAAACTTCATGACTTTTTAAGTGTTTTTGTAAACTCAGCGTAATTACAAATCTCATTTAAGATAGAACAGATATTAAATGAAACAACACAACAGTGATAATGTAGGGAGGTTTAGGGAATGAAAACAAGAAGAAGTAAACACAAAATGTGGGATAGAATCAGTAATGGAAAGAGAAGAATCACAGAATAAAGTAATTTATGTAGAAGGATTAATATTCCAAGAGGGTCATTAGAGGACTGGAAACAGGTAAGTGATCAATCACCACTGTGAAAGGGACATGAACAAGGCCAACCAAGGGAGGTAGACATGACAGAAACTGACATAATAAGCAATATCTGAGTGACAGTATCCAAAAAGAAATCCCAAACAGAGAGCTGCCTATATTCCTAAAACAAGAACAATTTCTTCAACTTTGCTCAATTGGATTTTATTTTATCAATTTAAAAAATAAATGGCATTTGTTCTGTTAGTTGTTCAGCATGAAACATATTTGGCCCACATTAAGAAAACTTTGCATTTCTTTTGGAGGAGCTTACAAAATCGCCAGGAGCCAAATGTTAAAGGAATAGTACACCCAAAACATGATTAGCCTTCATTTTCTACTCACCCCCATGCT
Source organism: Cyprinodon variegatus (assembly GCF_000732505.1). Lineage (NCBI taxonomy): Eukaryota > Metazoa > Chordata > Actinopteri > Cyprinodontiformes > Cyprinodontidae > Cyprinodon > Cyprinodon variegatus. Next base: position 36,632 of record NW_015150878.1, on the reverse strand, counting down.
GAACAACACTCTGGAGTACTTCTTTGATATCTCAAATGCATCTGGAGATCTGGGAGGCTTCTTGTTGTCTGCTGACATTCAAATAATGGAGGTCTGTGGCACCCGAGGCAGAAAGGTCCATAAAAGTCCACAAAAAACGTGTCAATATTCCTCCATACTGCTCGTCCAATGTATTCCAAGTTTCCTGAGTGGGTAGCATCCATAATTTACTTGAAACGAAGTCATTTAGAATGTTTTTAGAGCATAAACAGTAGTCTATAGGATTTCCTGAAAGCGCGCACATGCGCGCTCACGAGTCTACGGAAGCCGGCAGACCAAACCAGCGCATTCAGCTCGGCAAAGAACTCATGCTCTTCCTTAACACTGAAGTCCTCAGACATTTTTCTTTCGTTGTTTCTTTCTTTGCACAGGTAAACAGCACATTTCTTCTTCTACGCTTGCATTATTGGCAGAGCAGACGCTGAATGCGCACTTTCATCTGGTTTGGTCTGCCGGCTTCCGTAGCGTCGTGAACGCGGATGTGCGCGCTTTCAGGAAATCCTATACACTACTGTTTATGCTCTAAAAACATTCTAAATGACTTCGTTTCGAGTAAATTCTGGATGCTACCCACTCAGGACACTTGGAATACATTGGACGAGCAGTATGGAGGAATATTGACACGTTTTTTGTGGACTTTTATGGACCTTTCTGTCTCGGTCACCATAGACCCCCATTATTTGAATGTCAGCAGACAGCAAGAAGCCTCCCAGATCTCCAGATGCATTTGAGATATCAAAAAAGTACTCCAGAGTGTTGTTCAGCATGGGGGTGAGTAGAAAATGAAGGCTAATCATGTTTTGGGTGTACTATTCCTTTAAGCCATTACTTTTGTTTCTGTTTGTTTTGTTTTTCCTATTTTAAGTGCATATAATTGTTGTGAACTAGTTCAGAAAATTGCAGGGTAAGGCCTGGTAAACGACTGTGGGAATTTTATTTTTCAAATACAACAATACAACCTTTACAAAAGGGGAACTCTCTTAAAAACATTTTCAGCTAGGCCACATGCAATTATCTCTGTGTCCAACCATCTCTGATTCAAATTTTATCCCATTTTAATATTAGGAAAGGTTGACCAAAACATCAAGATAAAATATTTATATTTGTGACAGGTTCTCTATTGTTGTTGTTTAACTGAAAAAATAAAAACTTGTAGAAAGGACCACAATGAGTAAATAAGTGGCACCTTATTTTAAAGTTAAACTTAGATTTTAACTGTGTCCTTAATTTTGTTTAAAGCCAGACTTTTTGCACATTAAAGTCACTCATACTCGTGCTTATACTCATCATCCTCTGCTGAATATATTGTAAATATTAATACAAGATGTGTAGTGATTTGGATCAAGTAATTAAAAAAAAAAGAAAAATGCATGTAGAATGGTGGGTGGTTGTGTTGCTACCATTGCTGAAATCAAGCTGTGCCCTTGGTCTTTCCATGAACAATTTACATACACAGACATCATCTGAATACTAATAATACACTATGGTTAGCCCATGGACAACACTGAAAGTGTCTCCTTGTCTAGGTCAGTCTGCATGGAAATGTAATCCTGTGACTCAGTTTTTAAGTATGGCATTACCATAATAAACCTAGAAACAGAAATAAAATTGTTATATTTTGATGGAACATTCAGCTGATTATTACTAAGGTAAATGTTAGCGTAACTTTCAACAAAAATCTTTGAGTGATGAAAATCCTAACCTTGGTGTGCTTTTCTTGAAGAGTTATTCACTGTGGATGATTGCTCATATTGTTCCTGCATGTAAATCAGTCTCTGCTGTCACTATTTTTATATGGCATGAAGGACAATATAATTACAATGAGACTGTATGTCATAAGATATTAGCTCCTATTACAAAGTCCATAAAAATAATGTTAAGATATTAGTGAACTGAGAACCTATACCAAGTATTTACAAAAATATATTCTAGAATTTTTCGTAATAACATTTTCTCAATCAAATACATATTTAATTATGATTTGTAGGCAGCAGGCTTAACTTGTGGTTTTAGGTCATACTTTATACATATTTCTGTAAGTTAATGACTGTGCCTATCAATTTGTTGTCATGGTTTTGGGTAGGTAGGTAGCACTGCTGCCTTGCAGCAAGAAGGTTCTGGGTTTGATTCCCGGAACGTTCTGCATGGAGTTTGCTGGTTCTCCCTGAGCATGCGTGGGTTCTCTCAAGGTACTCCAGGTACTCCAGCTTCCTCCCACAGTCCAAAAACATGACTTTTAGGTTGATTGGCTTCTCTAAATTCTCCATAGGTGTGAGTGTCTGCGTGAATGGTTGTTTGTCCTGTTTTTCCCTGCGATGGACTGGCGACCTGTCCAGGGTGTACCCCGCCTCTCGCCCATAGACAGCTGGAGATAGGCACCAGCACCCCTCGCGACCCCAATTGGGACAAGTGTGTCAGATAATGGATGGATGGTTTTGGGTAGGCTTTTGACCCACATACAAAACACACTCAGGAGACAGGAAAATGTTTTATGATGTTTATTTTCAAAAAACAACAAGAACTGGTAGTGGAGGTCCTAGGCTGTGGTCTGGTTCTTCAGCTGTTTAGCAGAGGATGACAAGGTAGTTTAAAGGTGGAATGGATGAAGGGAGTTTTCAAATGAGAAGGTTTGCTTAATGATGAGGATGAGTGGAGTTGCCAGGGAGGAATGAGTGGAGTCTGTGGAGTGACAATGATGGACGATGAGGAGCCAGTCTCCATAGGTGGAACAGTTGGAGGATGAGCAGGGTTCGATCAGGGCGTGCAACTCAGAGGAGGAGGAGTCCAGGAGGCTGCTGGCAGAAAACAGCAGGGAGTGTCTTCTGTTGGTTTGTCGAGAGAGAACCGGGGAGCTTCTGGTGACACAATCCAAAACACAGAGGCAACCTGAGAAGAAGTACAAGAGATGGGTTAAACTTTCAAAATCATAAAAATAAAAGCTTGCCCAAGACACTTACTGTTTTCTATAAATAGTAAATATTTTTTCTTGGCTATACATCATTAAGAGATGTCTTCATCAGCATTTTCTTAATGTTCATTTTAAAAGAGCTGGATTTAAACAGCAAAATTTAAATCAACTAACTAAATGTTACTGGGCTTTGAAAACAATTATTGAAGAACCCAGCTAGATGTTGCTTCAAAAACACAACATAAGAAAAATATATTTACACTTTCTAATAAATACTTTCACTTTGTTTTTGTTCCAGAAATCTTCTTTAGTTCAAACTATAGCAATACCTTTTTTTCTTTTATAGAAGAAGCCTCCTTTCAATGCTTCAATTTTTGGGGGGCTTCTTTTTTCTTTTTTACCTGGAGTCATGCAGCAAACCAAGCAAGCTAAATAAGCCCTGTCATCATCATCATCAACTGTGACGTGCGAGTGGAGCGGTGCCCCGTCTTTGGGGGTTGTTCTGGCTGCTCTGTTTGATGCGAGTTGCCCTTATCGTTGCAGTCTGTCTCACCCATCATGTCACCGCACCAAAACAGTTGAGGGCAGTTTTACAATCACCCATGCTAAAGAATGACCAACCAGAGAGATGAAGATTTTAAAACCTTTCTTACACCAATATGGTTAAAGAAAGTTCAGGACTAAAAAATATTTTAGAAGTAAAATAAGGAATGTTATATGTAAATGTGACTTCTGCTTCTTCCTATTTACCTACTCTGCTTTCTCTAAGGGAAATTGAGATTTAAAAATAATCGTAACAAAGCATTTAAAAAAATCTTTAGTAAACTCCACACAAGATCAAATAAGCTACAAGCAGAACCTGTATCAAAAGCAGGAACCTTTGTCACATTTATTAGTTCACTATAGAAAGGATTATGACAGAGAGGATGTCAGCACTGGTTGAATTGGCTTTCAATGAAATCGACTAAACAAACCATTAAATATTTCTATTATTGGCATCCTACAAGCCCAGGAATACTGCTCAACTTACTGTTACTGAAGCAAAAGTAAAATAACAAGAAAAAATAACCAACCAATCAATGTACAGTCTCTAAACTTATGCATTAAATGTATTTTTCTAATTTTGTTAGTCCAACCCATGATAAAAAAAATGCCCAATGGGTTTATGCTACCAAAGGGATAATGTGAGGATAAAGGACCCAAGTTGTACTACAGCTTTTACGGGTTTTACATAAACTATGAGGTTTGGGTTTTTAACCCAGACATTGGATGTGGAAAAGACAAAAAATGAAAAAATACTTTATTGATTCCAAATGGAAATTAGATTAATTGAATCTCTGCATTGTTATATTATGGCTACAAAAGGTGGATTTAAATGAATAAAGTAAAAAAACAAGTAATATTCAGGTTAAAATCAATATGGGAAATTTTCTAGCAAGCTTTGTGTTTCTTTGCAGGTGAAATGATGATGTTATATCAAGTAAATATACCGTAAACAATTAAATATTGTGATTGTTACTAAAAATGATAAAGCAAGTTATCTCTTCTTTTACCCAACAAATTCGGTTTTTGTATCCATTTGACAGACCAGACCATCTTTAGTCTGATGTATACAGCTTTTTTAACAGTGAATGACCAGCTTAGCAGTGGAATTAACATTTCCATTAATAAAGTGCAGCGGTGATCAAAATGTAAACAGTGTAGGAGAGATGGTGCAAAAAGGTTTGACGAGGAAGGTTCAGAGAATGTGGTGCAAAATGAAGTAGAACACTGAACTGAATTCTATTAAGTAGTGCAACTACAATGTTTACAGTACAATGCAGAGTCTCGATTTGTGACTTTAATAAGAGTTTTCAACAGTCTTATGGTAGAAGGGAAAAAGCTGTTACAAAACCTGCTGGACCTGTATCCAATACTGCGCAGGTCTATGGTGGGGGTGTGAGGGGTCATTGATGTTACGGGCTTGGGACACGCAACGCTGGGATGAAATGTCTTTTTGTAGTCTTCTTGTTTTTAGGTGAGGACTTTTCCTTTGTGCTGCATTACTAATTACCGGGACACCAGAGGCTGTGGTGAAAGCCTAAGATGTTTGATTGAGTGACTCCATCATCGATGCATTTCGCTCTCCATAACAAATAGAAGATGTTCTACTCAATGCAGTACAGTAATTCAATCTGGCTCCATGGCACTGTTGCATTAAGAAGAACCCTCCTCCATGGTTCACAGGTTTTAGCCAGTGTGAATGATTGCTAACTGCTCTTTGCTTTCCTCCACAGATCAGCTGACTCATGTACATCTTATACTACTGATTTCACAGAAATTCAAATCACTGCTTAGAATGTTCATTTTACCTTGAAGGTATTTGTGAGGATTTCAGATAATTTTTTAAAAGACCCGCCCTCTCCACCTTAAAAAAAATGCAGAAGCACAAACCTGTACCTGCTCCGGAGAGGAAACGCCTATTAAACGAGTGCGAGAGTGTGCACAAGCCCATTTCTCCTCGTGCATGCTCTGTTTAAAAGTCGCTGGTCTCATAGCTCATAAAAGCTTACTGTGTAGTAAATTAACATTTTCATGGCAGATATAATGCCATTGGATTTTAGTTGAGAAATGCACAATTTTTCTGGTTGGAATTCTGACTTAATTTGCTCTCATCTTCATGCTTCTCTACTATATGTGATTAACCATATTTACACGCACAAATCTTTTGCATACATCTAGCCACAATCACTATTGTTCATCATAATATAAGACAGAAGATTTGTGCATCTGTGTATATGACTCACAGTGGAGATACCTTTTAGCTGACATGTACTTATAGAATTGCCAAACTAACTTACATAAATACTTGTCTTTTTACCTTAAGAACAAGTCCATCAAGGAGAACATGAAAGGCAAATATGAGTCATAAGCAGTGAACCTGAGGAAAGGTTCTGACAAATATAAAGGCTGACACAGGAGCAAACTTTTTCCAAACATACCCTATTATTTTCATTTCAGTCTTCAGTGGTCTGATTGACTTATTCAGACTGGAGAGGGCAAAGTGAATGTCTCCCTTTTCTATTTCCATCACCTTGTCATGCTTGTTTAATTCTTTACAGAATATCAAACCGATCCTTACATCATAACAGGGGTCTAGATGCTGTCTGAGTTAAGAGAATGGGTGAATCAGGGGAATGAATTTCTGAAATATGAATGTGATATTTTACCACCACTGACTAATTAATTCATAAGGTCTCATGTTTAGCCGGGTATTTCATCATTGAATTACATGCACTTAAAAGTAGTGCTGCATTTCCAACAGGAAAATTTAGATTCGGTGATGTTACTGTAAAACCTTTAAATATTTCCTTGTGTTGCAGAAGAGATTTTGTTTGATATAAAATACATATTTGGTGCATTGGTGTTCCAGCTATGTGGGTGGGGAATGCTTCTTCCACTCTGCTGTAAGGAGAGGCTTGCCTGTGCTATTAAACGTGTAAATGTAAATTGCAGGTAGGCGGTTATGCTTTCTGCCTCTTAAAGCTGTGTAGGTTCTTGATTGGAAGACTAGTGCCACCTAGTGGTTTTATTTATAGCCACAATTACCATACTTTAAGCCACTTCATCAAAAATGGTTCACTGGTGTATTTTTTTGTTCTGCAAAAAAAAGAAGATCACTGCTTTTTTTTAGTATCTTTTCTTAAGATATTAACAAAAACTATGATTACAGGATTCTTCCCTTTTTCTGTCTTAGAAAAACCTTCCATAATGGTTCATCATGATTTACTGCTTATAAAAAAATTATTAAAATCATATATAATACATATATTTTTCAGGCAAAATGAAAAAGTAGTGAATTTTTCCTTATGGTTGCACAATACGCATTACCATTACGTTAAGTATACCTGTTTAACAGTTAAAAAATGTAGGCAAAGACTCTTCCAGTGAAATTAAATACCATTAAATTATCTACAGTTCTCTATGGTTGATAAAAACACAACTGAAAACATAAATCCCACAGTAAGACATGGTGGTGCCCACATCATAATATGGTAAAGATAAACATTTTAGTAGGGAGAAGGAAGCTTGTCAAATTTGATAGAAAGATCACTTGTGTTAGATTAACTACAATGAAGCTGTCCAGATCCAATCATTTTTATCTACTTAAAATCTGTGTTGAGCTTTATCAATCACTGCTATTCAAACAGACACACTTTTTACATTTTAATTTTATAAAACATTTAGTAATCATGTTCCTTTCACTTCACAGTTGTGCACTACTCTTTGCTGGTCTGTTTTATAAGAGTATAAAAAATACAAAATGTATATCACCAAGAGCTTTTTTCTCATTTTCCTTCACATATATTTATAAATTTAATTTTATCTCATTCTTTTTAATATGATGCCAGTTATCCCAAAGAGCATTTGTGAGGTTAGACACTGATGTTGGGCCAATTAAGGACAATTAAGCTTTTTTACCAAAAACTTACTGATTCATCTCTTTTTAGACCTTCTATTGTCTACTGCTATGGCATCAAAATTTCATTTTATAGTCTGGGGGAAAAACGTAACAGAAAAAATGTATATTTAATACAAAATAATCATGCCAGTACCATTCTAATGCAAAGTGCATCTTGCCACTGCTCAAGAGTGCAGGGATTCTGTGTTTAACGGCACTGAATCTGACATTTTGAATCTCACATGGTCTCACAGTTGCTCTGTGATAACAATCTATTTTATGACTCTCTCAATGAACTGTTCTCAAGCTAATCTGAAGTTCCCAGGAGGTTTGAGGTCTTTGACTGATGAATCTCTACGGAAGGGTAAAGCCTGAATATTCTGTGTCTCAGCATCCATTGGTTTTCAATGATGCTTACTACTTCAGGCTTGATTGCTGTCAATCAGCAGGAATTCACAAAATGTCTGACAGCAACTGTTTTTTTTTGTGTGTGTTTTTTTTTATGCTTTTTTGTTTTGTTTATGCAAATGTTTGCCTGCATGCTATGGTGCTGGACTGTAAGCATTTTTCATTGATTGGAAACATCTCCATTCAGAGATCTGAATAGCGCAAGGAATTTCAGGCTTTATAATGTAAAATAAAGGTTTATGGATGTAATAGGAAAATAATCTTAAATGTTTAATGGCATTATGAATATCTTAAGAGGCACTAAACGGAGCTAAGGCTTGTATGCATTGTATAACTCAAATAAATTAAAAAATGAAATCAGAGTCATTTAGAGGAAAAGCCTTCATGGTGACTAGGGTTAGAGGGGAGAAATAAAGATAATTAATAAATGATTGTTTATCATGAGAAGATGGAAAACTCCGTTTCCTTGAAAAAAGGTTTTTCACAATATAGAATTGCATTTATATTGCAAAAGCTAATGATGTAAATAGTTTGGGCAGAATTCAGAGTTGATTGGATGCCAGATGAGATTAAATGCCAAGAGAATAACAAACTGTTTAATGAATGGATTACATTTTGCTTCCAAATTGTTTTAAATTTGATCAAACAATCATTTTAGAAAAACATTTTTTTTGTAGTTATTTTCAAAGAATATCTTTATCCTATTTTTATTTACTTCTTGAATGAATAGTTTATAGTATAGTTGGAAAGCTATGGGTTCCATGGCATTGATTTAACCTCTTTATTCATGTTTTCTCTCATTATCTTCACTTCAGGCTGTATTGTTCAACTAATGATGAATGGTGACACTGCCAGAAGCCAAGATGGGTTCTCACTTTGACCACACAAATGCTGCACTTTCAATACCTCTCCAGAAAGATTCATTACTGTAATTAGAGTTTTGCTTATCCACATTATTCCTCACTAGTTGCTCATTGCAATCATTCCCTACTTGCGGCAGAAGCTGAGCCTGTTGTGGTTCTGCTGGCATCAGGAGTGGGTGGCTAGACTGGTTTTCTATTTTTATGAAGGTGGACATCACCAGCTTGGATAATCAACTCCAACAGATTGCTCTCTGAAAAACAAATTGCTTCATTTAACCATGAAAATGATTGAGCAAAAGGCTGACAAACACGGCGGAGTGCATTTATCAAAGCTGTTTACATAAGACACGAATCACTGCTGCTGGAACCACTTGAAAAATTGCTTTGTTATAGTTACAATTTATCATTGACATGTTGTATTTACCAAAAAACAAATCTGTCAGTTGTTAGTAAAGATAAATTCAACAACTCAATTATTATTCCTGCCCGAATTTACAGAGAAATCTCCAGAGTGTGTGGCACATGCTAAAGCATTAAAGGTCAAAACATAAGAAGCTTTCATCCATCAAATAACGTTCAAGTTTCTATTGTACAACTTTAATTTATCGGCAACCTTGTTACTGTTTGATTGTATCATGGGTTTTCTGTAATTCATACACACTCAAAATTATAAGTACAAAATCCGAATACATACACAGTCCTATTCATAAACTGAGTGGGTTAAATCCAGCAACAAGTTGCGTCTCAAGCTCACAGTTTTTGTAACAATGAAAAAATACTTCAGCATAATTCTGGGTTAATATCTGATTGTCACTCTTAAGCATATTGGTACTGTTCATCAAACTGATAGGTTTTCTCTCGCCCTTTTCTCTGTGTGTTTTTCTTTTTTTGTTCATGGTAATAAGCATATTTTGGCAGTTAGGTCAATTTGTCTATAAAAAAAAAAAGATAAAATCTCTCTGGACCTAGAAACCACCCAGGCTCCAGATTGTCATAAACTGGGAACTGCTGATAGCACCATTGTCACTGTCCACAGTAACACAGTGGATACTTTTATACACCACCACAGCGCTAACTAAGAAATAAGCGCCTCTGTCTAAATAAACACAAATGCAACTTACATTTGCAGCTAGCATCATAGAAAATCCAAATGCTTTGTTAAAGAATGACTTAGGATAAGATGAGAACAGACCTCTCCATCTCTTTTTTTATATACTAACACTGTCAAGCATGATGCTAATAACCTGCTGTGGGATTTGCACAGGATTAATGCACCACCTCCGAGTCGTTTGTTTGCATAACCCTCAAATCTAGCCCTAAAGTTGAAAAGCTGACATCTATGATTTCATTAAAACTATCAACAAAATTTTTGACTTATTTCATATTCAAAGCTTGTACCATTGTCATATGAACCTCAAGAAGAAGAAAAAATAAACATGTACATTTAAACATTTCAGGATATATTTATACTTTGAATCTTTGAATTCAGCTGAAACGGAAAATCAAGTCAATGAATTGAGACAATCAGGGTCTGTCTATGTAGTAGTCAATATTCATCTCTCTCTAAGGTTGGACGTTAAAGGAACTGGCTATGAATAAATAACCTAACATGTAAAGGGCCAAAATAATATTATAAGGAAGGTCCTAAAAAAAAACATGGTAAACTGAAAGTCCCATACAGAATAATACTGTCTAATGAGTTGCTAATTTTAGATAGGTCTACAAGCCAGTGGATTATAACGTATTTTTTAAAGGGTGTTGGCTGTTTTGCTTTATAAAAAAGGGACCAGAGGTTTTAAACAGTTATGGCTCTATCAGTATATTTTGCAGCACAAGGTTGTGAAAGCTTTGGGAATGCTCTTTGCCATTAACCTATTAAAACACAGTTTGAGCAGTAGATTGGTACATTATGAGAATCTTTATTTGTACCTCATTAAAACAACATTAGTTACCAATAAGGTGTACCATTAAAAGGCAGGTTTGCTTCCCAAATTCCAACAGATTTCTGCTAGTTTATTTTCCTTTATTTTCAGACATTTTGCAGCTTTGTTATTTTCAGTGTATTGCACATAACGTGCCAATTGTTTTTATTTTTCTAATTCATTAGTAGGTATGGATAATATATGTTTTATTAACATCCAAGATGGATTTGAATAATATATATTAGAAATAGATACATTGATTTCTACACAATTTCAGTTAGGCATTATAACTAATGATCAGCCAAAATCTTGAAAGACTTATTTTATATTAATAGGGGAAAGGGGTTTTTACTTATTTTTAGGAAATTAACTCAAACTAAACTAAGAGTCCTGATCATAGGCTACCTTAAATCATCTAATTTATGGTTTCCATTTTGGTAAGAAGCACATGGAAGTTTAATTGGATTGCTCTCCATACCATTTCCCTCCAAACTAGTGTTTCACTGGTACCGATTCCAGTATCAGGCAGGGCCCCGATACCGCACTGAAATGGTGATATCGGCAAGTACTGACAAATAGGGCACCGATACCATTTTGAGAGCCAAAGGTTTGTTCAACCATTGTCACCCATTCCAGGAAGGCAATAAAAAGTCCTACTGGATTCACTTTGTATTAGTCTTTTTCCTCCTTCACAAAGGTAGGCAGCAGCTTGACAAAGCCATGATGGCAATTATTTTACATCCAAATAGTATGCAGTTCTTCATATATACACACACATCAATTTCAAACAGATGGTATCAGTGTGGTTTCGGTATCGGCCAATACTGCACAGCCAGGTATCGGGTATCGGTATCAGGGCCAAAAAATGGCATCGCCCCAACACTACTCCAAACCTTAACACAGCAGCATCATTGGCCATGTGAATATAGCCAGAACCTTAGCCAGTAAATGTTATGATTCCCATAATTTTCTAAAATAAGAAGAAAAAACAAGAAAATGGACCCCTATGCTATTGTTTGAGTGGTTTTTGTATTGCATTATATCCCCCAAATTTGACTAAATTTACTTGAAATTATTTTAAAACGTCACTCACACAGAATAAGTAAAAGCGGTTTTCAAATAATTTTACACTTTAATAATAATAATAATAATACATTTTATTTGTATTGCACTTTACATTTCAACAAAATCTCAAAGTGCTACAAAGTTCAGTTGGTTAACATCACCTGGTTTGTTTCAACTGTGATGGGCTGATGACCTGATAACTGATACTGAGATAAAGATAAGCCACCTGTGACCCAAATGTTTTATGGTCTGAAGAATTTTCTTAATCAAATAACAGAACCAAAGTGATTATTTTTAATGTTTTTAGTCACAATGCATTTGACAATATCATATACTCATCCTAATATTGCTTGGTGAAAACATAACTAATATATGATGAGATATTTAGGGAAAGGTTCAGAAGTCTTGCAGACATTCACCAATTATTTTTTTCCACATTTTATGCATTGGGGAGATGATTGCAAAGCAAGTAAAAAGTCTGCAGTTACTTTTACCTCTTTTGTCCTTGTGCTTTTCCACATTCTTTAACACCAACCCACACAGAATCCCAGAGCCTGAAACTATAAAAATTTACATGGAAGGCTTAAGCAACTATAAAGACTCTGATGAAAAGAGACTGAAAGAAAACTGTGACACAGAAAAGATGATTTAGAGGGCAAGGTTCCAGATTGCTCAAAACAGCTTGTTTAAAGGAGAGAACTGCAGTTTGCCAAAGTGATAACATATAAATAAGTTTACATGCTAAAATTACACAGTAAATATATTGAAGAAGTTTTCTATATTTCATATTGATCATGTTCTGTCTTAGTAATGTCTGTATCATTAGGTCATTAAAAATGAACATGTTGCAGTTAAAACTGATACTTATCAAGGCTTTCAGTAAAAATAGGTTTGTGTGCTTAAGTGTGATCTCTTCTCATGGTGTTTGTTTCTAAAAAACAAAGCTTAGAAAATTGGCAAGGACTTCAAAGTATGTAGTGTGTGATTTGGAGAGCGGGGTGTACGCTTCAGAGATTTCTGCAGAAGTCTCTTGATTTCCCCGGAAGCAACATTAAATCCTATTCAGCCCGGCCGGCCATATTTTTTGGATTTGTGTCCAAAAAAAGAGCTTGGAATGAGCCCAGTTGTTTTTCTCATCAGAATTTAATAACTCTGCACTCGACAGTTTCAAGGTACATGATGACAGTTTTCTCATTGAAATCACATTCATTGTTCCAGAAACCACAGATGGCTCTTAATTCACATGGTTTTAGTTTCCTACATTATAAGCATTCAGTGTTTTCTCTTTGGATTGTTTTTTTCATAGCAATTGAGTTATCTTACTGTTTGTAACAACACTTTATCAAAACTTGTTGACAATTATCTTTGTAAAACAACTGAGGGGAGCAACAATGTTTAATGGAAATTTTCACTCAAAGCAGAAGACATTAAAGGCAGTATTGGATTATGGAGTTGAAAGTATCAGGTGGGCTGTAATGTTACTCTGCAGTATAGGGCTTCAATGATGTAGCAAAATGTGCTTGCCTACAGACTGTGACATTTACATGGAAACTGATGGGCTGCTGTCTGTGGTGGCTGAATTATTCAGTCTTTAAATTTTGTAACTGTTATCAAACGCTTAGATGTTGCACCAGTTTATGTGTGTGCTAGTGTTTATGCTACATCTGAGAGAAGAGCTTTGGGAAGAGAAATTAAAAAAAAGAAATCAAAGCACATAAATTTAAAACTCCAGTTATTTAAAACTTGTGCATGAGTTTTGCTTCAGTTTTACAATGTATTAAACAAAAAAATCTTACTGTTTTTTTTATTTTTTATTTAGGGGTGTAAATCATGTGCTTTTGTTACAACTGAGATGCTAACTTAAATACAGATTCTGCATTTTTCTATCACACACAGTAATTGTATATTATGCATGACAAAATGTGACACAAAAGGACTATTCCGCTCTGTATAAAGAACCAGATTTTTCCGTTGATCCTGCCATTTCTAAAATACTTTTTTTTAAACTTAACTGCATGATACTTTATATCTTTAAACTATAATGTTTTTTCAAAACAAAAAAAAATTATATATACTGCATATATATATATATATATATATATATATAT
>NW_015150878.1:19466-22526 GCF_000732505.1 Cyprinodon variegatus | reverse complement strand
TTTAGGATTGCCTTCGACTGTTCTAGTTAAACAGTTCAACTAAAACATAGTCCAACTGTTTTTTATATTCTTTTTTGTTTCTGCATTTTTTTTTTTTATCTTATTTCATTTATTTTTTCCTACTTGCTTTGATTCTGTTTTATCTTCCTGTATTTTAATCATGTAAAGCACTTTGCATTGTCTTTGTACCGAATTGTGCTATACAAATAAATTTGCCTTGCCTTGGCCTTTTAAAAAGCAAAAACTAGTAAACAATTATTCATTAAACCCACATTTTCATTTGAAATACATATTTATATATGCCCGATGAATGTATTTTTTATTTACTTGTTTTGTTTACTCATTTATTTATTTTTTTACAGGTTCTTTGATTTAAGTACGTCATCTGTAGATGCAGTAGGAGAAGAAAAAACTTATAAAAACTCTAAATTGAAACCAGATCTCAGTTGAAATTCTAACCCATAGTATTCTAATTCTAACCCAATAATAACCTTGAATTTAATGTTTTGTTAATGTTTGTAGTTTTTAATGATTGAAATCTTTTGCTTGTATGCAATTAATCTATATAATGTGATTAAATGTCTGAATTGATTCACCAAAATAAATAAAATATTCAAAGGCATTGCAGTTAATGATATGGTCATATTATATTTCAGAACTTACCTTCTACTTGGGATATAGTTAATTATGCTGCTTTGTGTTGGTCTCTTACATCAAAATAACTCAAAAGAATATACTAAGGCACGCTGCAACAGCAAAATCTGAAAAAGGTAATCCTTATCAATGTCCTCAACATCCCAAACGCAAACAAAATTAAAAAAGTCGCAGCATTTCACAGCAAACTCCAGGCCAAAGACATAAGTTTGAGAATTCAGTAAATAGGAGCCAGTCAGTAAATGCTTAAAGGCTTTGATTTTATTATCAGTTTTGGATGACTGAACAGTTGTCCTTAAAGTTATTCCTGGTGTTGATATGAAAGCTTGAAATACATATTTGGAATACGTCCCATTAAATATCTGGATTTAAGTTATACAACATAATTCTCATAAAACATAAAACTTTTTTTTTTTTTTTTTTCTTCCCTTCTGTGTGTTCGGTTCTGAGCTTTTAGAAGCTCCTTATGAAAGCAGCATGTTTTCATCAGAGCGTTATAAGCCTCAGGACAAAAATCTGCCAGTCTGACACGGCACAATTTTGTTTCAGAAAATATTTGACACTTGGTGAGACTCTGTATCTCTCAGACCTCCGTTGGCTTTGCTATAAATTGCTTTTGTGAGACAGGCCCCAAGCTCCATTACCCTCAGTGGAAAACCATCTAATGCAAGGAGTTGTCAGCTTGAGGCTGATGTGTTCTCACGACTGACTGACAGAATTCCCTCTCTCTGTCTCGCTACCTTTCTCTATCTGTCCTCAGCTATCTCCTTCTTCTGTCTCTACAAACCCTCGCTGTGCACTATGTTAGGATCATACTGCTCCTGCAAGCATTTCAGTTTTCCAATCGATTGCAAGAGCAGCTTTTTCCAGCGTTGTTAGCCTGTCAGTGCTCAGACCACCCACTGCTGAAGGAAGAGGGAGCTAAACTTATAAAATTTACCATTTACATATGACAAATATTCAGTGACCACAACAGTATCTTCTTATATTTAGCACCATTAACATCCACTAGCTGATTGCAAGCATGGTATTCATCAAAAATGTTATTGGAAGGTGAAAGAACTAAATCCATTAGAGATACAAGTTGATGGGTTTTTCTTGCCTGTTTAGGACGTAACAAAATGAATGGTTTTATGAAAATAGTATCATTGTGTCAACAAAATCTTTAACTATTTCGTAAGTACAGAGCAATGAAATTCACCTCTGCACTTAACTCATCCCCTTGGGGAGCAGTGGGCTGCCATTTTGCGGCGCCCGGGGAGCAGTATGGGGTTAAGGGTTATTTGCTCAGGGACCCAGAGCGGCAGTCTGTGGGAGAGGGGCTTGAACTCAAAACCTCAGGATTTCAAACGCAATGCCCTAACCACTAGGCCCCCACTCCCCTTAAACTATATGTGAAAAGCTATGTGAATGCTGATTTTTTCAGCACCATGATTACATGCTTTGTAAATAATAGCACAGTATTAATTAATGTAAAGAGCCGGCCTATTAGGCGATTTCTAACTACATATACAACAGGGCCTCGCATAATCACATTATTTTTGAAGTAACATAACACAGACGGGGATTATTGATCGATCAAAATAATGTTAAAAAAAATCTTGCGGTAGAAATGGGTGAATAAGTTGTGTAGTTTACTTAAAGATTATTTTATCTTGTAGGTCATGCATATTCCTAGGAACACTAACATCAGTAATGCTAAAACATTTCAGTGTGACCTCACTCTTTATACATGTCACAATAATTAGTGTTATATGGTAGAAAACCACGCACTACTATTATAAATGCAGAGGAGGCGAAAAACCAGTTGTTAATGTTAAACATACAGTAGGTATTTTTCTGGTGAATCATCATTTCAGCCTGAAAGAAGTGTCACTGTGCATACTTGTCATGTAGAAATACACCCACCATTGAGCTGCATCACTTCAATTTTGAGCAATATTTTAAGAGCATTCTGAGACCTTGGAAAAAAAAGTAAAATTCATAATCATTTTAAACACAACCTTTTTGTAAACTTTAAACTGTTACAGTTAAGATGTCTGTTTTTCTCCTGGATTATTTCCATCTTTTTCAGATGTCTTTACCCCTCATTTTATAATTGCTTATTTAGGCACAAACAACAACTGTTCCCCTTTTAATAAATTGCTCTGGAAATAATTAACTTTGGATATAACACATAACTTATGAATTAGCATTACCATTTGCTTTTTAGATTGTTTGATTTTTATGAACATGCTGTAAATTTTTGTATGGACAATTTTAGTTTCCTTTATCATCAAAGACAAAACAAAGTGTGGTGTAATTTGTTATAAGCAGTTTTTGTCTTATTGTGAAAGGCCCAACAGGAGGCACTGTGCGTGTTTCCGGGTTGGTGTTTTGCAGAAGCTAAATAAATGAGACAATTGT
>NW_015150878.1:15171-17212 GCF_000732505.1 Cyprinodon variegatus | reverse complement strand
CAGAAGATTCCGCTGCTCATTTAGTGAATTCATAACAGAATTCAAGATGGTTTTCGCTGCCGAGTCGGATGAGACGACTGATTCCCGACGCCTCCTCGCCCTCAGGCAGCGGGGAAAGCGCGTTGCAGACTTCGCAATTGAGTTTAGAACTCTTGCGGCTGCAGCTGGCTGGGAAGAGCGCGCGCTTAAGACTGTGTTTTTTCAGGCTCTAGACGAGCCACTAAAGGATGAATTAGCCCGTCTAGAGGTGCCCGCCTCTCTAAATGAGTTCATCTCCCTTGCGGTTAGATTAGATAACCGTCTAAGGGGAAGGTTTAGAGGACGAGCTGAGAGATCCCTCCCGTCTTCTCCACCTGATCCTATTCCCGGTCGGCCCGCAGCGCGTCCTCCTTCTCCTCCTGAGCCCATGCAGTTGGGCAGGTTACGGCTCACCCCCGAGGAGAGGCAGCAGCGTATAGCTGCCAAATTATGTATTTATTGTGCCTCCCCGAATCATTTCATTAGCGACTGCCCTGAGCGGTCAAAAGACCGGGTCCGCCGGCTGTAGCAGGGGGGCCATCGACCAAGTTAAGCTGACAGCCCCTGCTCCTCTGCGTCTGGGCTTACGCGCTGCTTTAATTTCTTCCCGTGAAAGGTTGATCCGGAGATGTTAAGACTCGTTCCAGAGTCGTATCACGACCTCAAGTTGGTTTTTAGTAAGTCCCAGGCCAGCTCTTTGCCACCGCATCGACCCTACTATTGCGCAATAAACCTTCTGCCGGGCGCCCCGCTCCCAGCCAGTCGCCTGTATAACATTTCTCAGGCCGAGCGACAGGCTTTAGAGAAATACATCAAGGAGTCACTAGCTGCCGGGCTTATTAGACCCTCGTCTTCCCTCCTCGGGGCTGGGTTCTTTTTTGTTGCGAAGAAGGATGGCTCCCTTCGCCCGTGCATAGACTACCGTGGGTTGAATGCCATAACTGTAAAGAATAAGTACGCCCTTCCTCTCCTTTCCTCCGCTCTTGAACCGGTCCAGTCCGCTACGGTCTTTTCTAAATTAGATCTGCGTAACGCTTACCACCTGGTCCGGATCCGCCGGGGGGACGAGTGGAAAACGGCCTTCAAGACACCCTTGGGCCATTTTGAATACCTGGTAATGCCTTTTGGGCTCAGCAATGCTCCAGCGGTCTTCCAATCCCTTGTGAACGATGTCCTCCGTGATTTCCTAAACCTCTTCGTTTTTGTCTACCTGGTTGATATACTCATTTATTCCCGAACCCTCTCTGAACACACCATGTCCGCCTCATTCTTCAGCGCCTCCTGGAGAATCGTCTTTTTATGAAAGCAGAAAAGTGCGAGTTCCACAAACCCTCTGTCACCTTCCTTGGTCTCATCCTGGAAGGGGGGCGTGTCCGGTCTGACCCTGAAAAGATCAGGGCTGTTCTCGAGTGGCCTGAACCAGAGAATAGAAGAGAGCTGCAGCGGTTTTTAGGTTTCGCAAACTTTTATCGCCGCTTTATCCGTGGGTACAGTCAGATCGCCGCCCCCCTCCATGCCCTCACGTCTGTGAAGACTCCGTTCAGGTGGAACACAGAGGCCGACTCAGCTTTCCGTGACCTTAAGGACAGGTTTTCCAAGGCCCCTATTCTCGTTCATCCAGACCCCTCCAAACAGTTCATTGTCGAAATAGATGCTTCCGACACTGGTGTTGGAGCTGTGTTGTCTCAGTGCTCGGGCCTGGAACAGAAGATGCACCCGTGTGCCTTCTTCTCCCGTCGTCTGTCCCCCGCTGAACGCAACTACGACGTCGGCGACAGGGAGCTCCCGGCCATAAAACTGGCCCTGTAGGAGTGGCGCCACTGGCTGGAGGGGTCTGAGCAGCCAGTACAAATATGGACAGATCATAAGAATCTAGCTTATCTCCAAACAGCTAAACGACTCAATCCCAGGCAAGCCTGTTGGTACCTATTCTTATCCCGTTTTAATTTAAGTATCTCCTCCCGACCTGGTTCCAAGAATCTGAAAACTAATGCTCTGTCCCGCCTGTACGCCCCCCACGACT
>NW_015150878.1:10594-12703 GCF_000732505.1 Cyprinodon variegatus | reverse complement strand
CCATATCAAGTTCAGTACCAAAGTTGTCTCCAACTGGAATTGATCGTGGGCTACATTAATAATTGGCAATCCTTTTGGGAATGCCTGGTCTGATTTGGAGAGACGGCATCCATCCCACTTTGGATGGTGCAGCTCTTCTTTCTAGGAATCTGGACACATTTATTAGTCCTCCAAAACCCTGACCACCCAGGGTGCAGACCAGGAAGCAGAGTTGTAGTTTAACAGACCTCTCTGTAGCTTCTCTACTGTTACCCACTCTTTACTCCATCCAGACAGTGTCTTGCCCACGACCAAAATTTAATGAATTAGCAAAGATTTCCAAAGTATTTATTGTAAAGATGGCACCAGTGTGTCAGGCGGGCCGTCAGCTGCTCCGATTGTTGTTTTTTTTTCTGTTGTTTGTAGCTTATGTTGCACATACCGTCAAACTCTACGGGTGTATGATCGCCAAAAGCTGTTAGATCTGAGGATTTACGCAAAAAATCTTGTCAACATCAACTTTAATTATTATGGACAAAAAACGTTGCCTCCTTTCCTATCGGGCATTCCGACATACCTCTGCCACACTCCGACGCCACCCCCGCGGCGAAAACGGCCCCGCCGCCGGGGCAAGCGTAGTGGCTGTCTGGTGAGGCTGAAGGCCGGGTTGGTACGTCCTGATCGAGGTGGATATGGAGCGGGGCTTCGCCTTTGTGTCTCTCGACATTCCCTGGACCCCGTTGCTGCCTGGTTGGTACCGGTGGTGGGCTCGGATGTGATGTTTTCAACCTCGTGGACTCTCGCCTGCTCATGCTAGATTTGGCCTGGTAAACGCCAGATCGCTTGTGAATAAATCATTTATTCTTAAGGATTTATTCATATCCAGGAATTTGGATTTCTTCTTCATCTCCGAGACCTGGCTGAAGGTTGGTGAGTCCAGTGTTTTCACCAAACTTCTACCTGATGAGTGCAGGTTTTTTTAACTCTCCTCGGACGTCTGACCGAGAAGGAGGAATTGCGACTGTTTTTAAGAGTAACTTTGAATGTAAACAGATATCGCTATTACCCTCCTTCACCAACTTTGAACTCAGTATGTTTGAGCTGGGGCATTCTCACAGGGTGCTGTGTGCTGCGGTCTACCAGCCTCCAAAATATAACAGTAAATTTTAAACAGACTTTTCTGTGTTCTTGGCTGATATTATGCCCAAATATGACCGGGTCCTTATTGTTGGAGATTGTAATATTCATGTGCGTTGCCCTGAAAGCCCTTTAGCGCGGGAATTTTTAAATATCATTGATTCTTTTAATCTTGTTCAGTCTGTACTCGGGCCTACACATGAACGTGGTCACACACTTGATCTTGTTTTATCTTATGGTTTGCCTGTTCTTAACCTGGAGGTCTGTGACGCTTTTTTCTCAGATCATATGCCTGTACTTTTTGAAGCTCCTGTTTGCTGTCACATAGTTAAAGCTGCTGCTCACAGATGCAGAGTAATTAACCCTTCCACTGCTGCTTACTTCTACCAGAGCACTTATTTCACCTCCTGCTTCTGATCCTTCGGTGTTTGTCCCCTGCTCTGCTGTGTTTGACATGTTTGAACCTGTGACCCTGCCTTTTGTGCAGGAGATTGTGGGTCACTTGAAGCCTTCAGGGTCTCCAGATGATACTGTCCCACCCCGATTTTTTAGGGAGGTTTTTCCCACTATCAGGCCATCGTGTCTCATAGTTATTAATAGCAGTCTGTAGTATCTGTAAATCTTGAACATGCAGTTGTGCAGCCTTTATTAAAAAAACCTGGGCTGGAACCTACCCTTCTGTCAAATTTTAGGCCTATCTCTAAGTTGCCTTTCTTCTCAAAAATCTTAGAGAAGATTGTTTATTCCCAGCTCATGGACTTTTTAAATGAACAAAATGTTCTTGAGATTTTCCAATCTGGTTTTAAAAAATTGCACAGCACAGAATCAGCGCTTTTAAGAGTTTTTAATGACATCTTTTTAGCTACTGACTCTGGACACTGTGTTGTCCTTGTACATTTAGATTTGACTGCAGAATTTGATACAGTGGACCATGAAATCCTGATTGCTCGTTTGGAGCAGTGGGTGGGCATCAGGGGCTCCGCATTGGAATGG
>NW_015150878.1:8151-9805 GCF_000732505.1 Cyprinodon variegatus | reverse complement strand
TTTTTGGTTCCAAGCTTCAAATCACTTTGAGACAGTAATCCACGCCTTTGTGACCACTCGGCTGGATTACTGTAACGCACTTTATGTGGGGATTGCTGGGTCCTCAATTGCTCGTCTTCAACTTGTTCAAAATGCTGCTGCACGTCTTTTAACTGGCACACAGAAGTATGAGCACATTTCACCTATTTTAGCTTCACTCCACTGGCTGCCCATCCATCTTAGGATTCATTTTTAAATTGTTTTATTTACTTTTAAAGCCTTGAATGGCCTTGCCCCAGTTTACCTCTCTGAGCTGCTGCACCCCCACACTCCCAGCCGATCTCTCAGGTCAGCTGATCAGCTGCTCCTGACAGTGCCTAAAGCAACGCTTAAGCTCAGAGGGGATCAAGCGTTTTCAGTTGCAGCTCCAAAACTTTGGAATGGATTGCCGCTGCACATTAGACCGGCCACCTCTCTGTCTCATTTTAAAACTCTTCTTAAGACCCACTTCTTTTCTTTGGCTTTTGACACCATGTAGAGTGTTGATTTTATGTGTACACATGCATATTTTTATCCTCTGCGGGCAGTGCTTTTATTTTATTTTATTTACTTTTATTTATTTTAGTTATTTTATCTTTTTTGTGCAGCAACTTTGTCTGGAGATCTTGATTGTTCTTTTCTTCTGTTTTTCTGTGAGTCTGATGAGTGAGTGAGATATGGTGTAAGGTTCTTATGAGATTGTTAAGTTCTGTTTTGCAACCTATTTTTTGACACAATTGATCATTTCCTCGTTTGTTGGACTTACTGTTTTGTCTCCACCTGTGCAAATAAAAAACAATACTGCCCATCCCTTGTGTTTGGCTTGGTAGATCTCGGAATGCCATCAACTTTAAAAGTAGACCTTAGTTTAAAAAAGGTTGGGCACCCCTGATCTAAATACTGCTTCCTTGATTGCGGCTGATGAGTGCCAGCTTGGAAAATAAAGGTGAGAGAACAAAAACAAAAACTCCAAACCAAAACAGCTCTGTAGATACAATATTAAGGAGATGTAATTGTGACACTAAAACCACACCTAACCCCATTCCTATACCTAACCCCTAGGGCCCAACTTCTAAACGTAATCCTATTTATAACCCTAACCCAGAGATCTAACCCTAATCCCTCTTCTTCATCCTTTGTCCCACTCACCTGTCCAGCAGAATATTTACCTTCAGGGAAACTGTGATCCTCCTAACGGGTAGCCCTGGCAGTCCAGTTCTGAGAATTACATCATAATCCAGTATATTGAGTGTAATAAATATCTTCACCACTAGAGTACGCCACCAGATCACGTATGATTCCTGGGTGCTATGTTTTATCCTTCAGGAGTACTTTAATGTGTGTTTTACCACTGTCCCAGTTTTGGTCTGTATTCTGATGTCTGCTATAAATTTCTCCACATCCATAGGAGGAAATGTTCTCTTCTGATGGATTCCTCATATGGTCATCTATTTTAACCTGTGCATTGGTATCTCTGGAAATAAAACCTTTTCCTGAGATGTTGCTTCTGTATACATTAGACCTGTATATGTAAATAGTTTGGGATTTCTGGATTTTTAGTTTTTCTTTTTCCTCATTGTCATTTTTGTCACCTTGAATCTTACAGTGTTGAACTGTACAGCTGAGATTTCACACA
>NW_015150878.1:5283-8119 GCF_000732505.1 Cyprinodon variegatus | reverse complement strand
GTGTATTGAATGCTGGAGTTGCGTTGGTTATCACTGGGCTGGTGGATTTAGCAGGGTTTGCGTTGGTCTATCTCTGTTTAGCTCTGGGCTACGGCTGACTGCAACACAGGAGAAGACTCCTGGGCTCATTAGGTTGTTGTATTGGGCAGGTGAGTTGTTGTATTCCACTGTATTGTATTTAGAACAGATTGTTAAAGTGGTTTAAACCATCCTATTCATTCACTATGCAGAAAGTACAGAGGAGATCCTCCATAGAAGACCTAAATGCCTGAGCAACTATAGAAAGTATTTCCAATATTCACTTTAGGATAAAGTTGAGGACACAAAAGTTTATCTTTATTCAGTTTTATGTTTTACCATCAGAAAGATGTAATGCAATGTTTGGTTTAAAGTTCATTCATCCTGTAAATGAAAGTATCATTTACTGAGAGAGCTTTTAGCAGAAACAGATAAAATGAGAAACAGAGCGATGCAAAGGTTCCCATAAAACATCTTATATAAACATTCAGCCTGAAAACATCAGAATTTTAACATTATCATACAATTCATGGTTAAAATAAATGAGAGAAAAACTATAAACTATATGGCTTCATCAGATTCAGATTTAAAAAAATACCAATTACCATTAAATGCATGTTAATTTTAATTAGATTTTTATTTTTAGCTACAATATCACACACCAATTTATAGACATAAAGAAATAGGAATAAGTTCTCTAAAATTAGAGTTCATCATCATGATCCAGTCAGAGTTTCCATTATCTTTAACTGCTGCTGCTTCAACTCCTGTGAATCATCAGGACAGCTTACATCTTCTTGTCTCTAGAGAGTCACCCACCACCACCACCTGCAGAGAAAAGGAGCAACAGAGAAGATGCATGAGTGTTTCAGATATGACTTTATTAGCTGAAGTTAGTGATGCAGCACATCCAAAATAAAGAGAAGCGGGGACTTCAGTCATGTGCACTTTGGTGCCACCACTAAGGAAAAGGGCAGACTGCAGCATATCATCCAGTCTGCAGAGAAGATGATTGGCTGCAATCTTCCATCTTTCCAGGATGTGTGCACCTCCAGGACTCTGAGGCCTGCAGGAAAGATTGCGGCTGATCCCTCGCACCCCAGCCACAAACTTTTTCAGTCAGTTCCCTCTGGCAGGAGGCTGTGATCAATCAGGACCAAAACCTCACACTAAAAGAACAGTTTCTTCCCATCCGCTACCAGCCTTATCAACAAGGCCCAGTGATGATATTGATATA
This sequence comes from Cyprinodon variegatus, assembly GCF_000732505.1. Taxonomy (NCBI): domain Eukaryota; kingdom Metazoa; phylum Chordata; class Actinopteri; order Cyprinodontiformes; family Cyprinodontidae; genus Cyprinodon; species Cyprinodon variegatus. The sequence goes on along the minus strand of NW_015150878.1, from coordinate 6,864 downwards.
AATATATCAACATCATCACCAAGTCAAATTCCTTGTAAGTGTAAACCTACTAGTCAATAAATGTGATGCTGATGTTCAGGTCAGCTGTGGCAGCCTCCTTTGAGCTGTAAACTTGCAGAACGGTGCACACTTTTAGCAACATGTTTGTTTCCTTTCTGCAGATTTCACCTCAGTCCATAGTTAAAACTAACTGTGTTCCATCAGGAAGCCTGTCACCATTGCCCTCTAACTGAGAAGCTACAGCTTTACTGGAAACGATGGATCTTGGTTAGGTAGCCAACTGAACCTATTACTGCTGACAGCAACTATAACCACTTTAAACATCCACTCACAGAGTATCCAGTTTGTAGTCTGGACATGTTACAAGATCTTCCAGCTGCTGAACATCTGCCTTATTCAGGTTATTTTCTGTCAGATGGGAGGGATTGGACTTCAGAGCTGAGCTCAGATAACCACAGCTGATCTTTGACAACCTGCAGCTGCACAATCTGAAAAAAGAAATAACATATGAGATATAAGATATAAGCTGAAGCCAACAGTATGCAGGTTAAAACAGTTCAACAGAAACAGATGAAGGTCGCTCATTAAAGGACGACTTACCCATTAATAAACTTCTTCTTTTTTTTTGCTGATAAACTATACCAATAGATCTCTTATAGTGCTGTATCCTTATCACGTACATTAATAAAAGGACCTTCTTTTCCTACTGGCTTTGCAAGGATGTGACATCATCATGGGAGAACTGAGGTCAACAGCTCCAGCCTGGGAGGCTGCTACCCGCTGTCTCACTCTTCCACACATAGTGGTTCATAATGGACAGACAAATCATAGAGCAAGTTTGTTATAATCAAACATCTAATTAGATAATCACTCTCCTCATTATGAATATATACAATATGTTGAAATTGAATAAATAAAAGTCACAACCTTCAGTCCATTCTAGTATAATGGTTTGACATTACTTCACTGTCTCTGAAATTCTCTTAACCAGCTCATGAAGCAAAACTGTTGGCCTCCTCAACAGAACGTTACTGTGGAGGCACAGATCCTCATCCTGGTTGTTTCACACTCTGCTCTAAACATCTCCTGCAAAATCTTTAGACCATGGTCTGATGAAGACAACAGAACCACACCATACTCTAAAGTAGAGATTCTATTCTAACACCACCAAAATGGATCCTCTCAACACCTTGGCTTTCCCTAGAAACTCTGTCCTCAAATGTTATGAACACAATCGCTGAAAATAGGGCAACCTTGGCAGAGTCCAACTTTCCCTGGAAAGGAGTAAACTTACAACCGACTGATGCCGACTAAGCTCTGACAACAGGGATACAAAGACCTAACAGCAGCTTGTTTTAAACGGCCCAGTACCCCATTCTACCAGTGTCCCCCAGAAGACTTTATTTAATTTTTTAAACAGAAGCGCCTCCAGAACACAGAAACACAGAAGGGAGCAATCCCTTTTTCACATGAAAAGAGTTTCTGTAAAAAAAGGGGGAAGTTTTCCACTTTATGTTGAAGAGAGATGTCTTATTTTACTGTATCATTGACTTTTTAAAGGTTTGCACAAAGCATTCCACC
>NW_015150878.1:3120-4334 GCF_000732505.1 Cyprinodon variegatus | reverse complement strand
TTGGAACGACTTCTTGCCTTTGGGGAGCAGTGGGATGCCATTGTGCGGCGCCCGGGGAGTAGTGTGGGGTTAAGGGTCTTGCTAAGGGAGCCAGAGTGGCAGTCTGTGGGAGTGGGGGATCAATCTCACAACATCAGGATTCAAAGCCCTATGCCCTAACCACTAGGCCACCACACGCAGCTTCTGGCTAGGCATTTCAGAACAGGTTCTAACAGTTCTTTTCTATTTTAGGCACAGAGGCTGTCAAGAAAAACAGAACAAAGAGTGGGCCGACTGGCGTCAAACAAACCTGGTTGATATAATATATTGTGCTGCATGTCTAAAATAAGATTTTCAGAACAACCATCATGTAAATCTAATTTAATGGAAGCTCATTTTTCTTTAAAACATTTTATAGAATCTACCAAAACATCTCGTCTTACTTTAATTTCTGTAGTTTGCAGAGGGGGTTCTTTACAGCATCACAGAGATCCTTCACTCCATCGTCTTTCAGTTCTTCATTCTGACTCAGGTCCAATTCTATCAGATGGGAAGGGTTGGAGTTAAGAGCTGAGCTCAGATAAGCACAGCTGATGCTTGACAATCTGCACAGCCTCAATCTGAGAAAAGAATTAAACATATAAGTTGAAGCAAACAGTGTGCAGATTAAAAATTAAAAATACAGAAGAACAGAATCAGAGAAACATGAACTGATGTCTAACATTTGATTTAGTAAAACTGACTAAGTCTTTAAAGCAGCAGAGACACCACAGGTTGCCATGATGTTGTAGAATGCTTCAGTCTGGGCTTTAGAGGTTCTGTGCTGAAATTACAATGGAGTCTTAATAGGGCGTTTAAACCATGCCCTAATTATTGTAAGTATAAATGATAACCAGTGTGTGGAAACGACAACCACTGGAGACACAAGTTTTGGACTGGTCCGTTCCAGATCCTGCTGATGATCCACCCTTCCCTGAAAGTCCAAGGAAGGAGCATCTGGGTTCTTGCCTCACAGTGCTGTACTTTCATTCTAGATGCGTCTGACAGCATGGTCAACATCAATGACATTTAATAGGAGTCGCACAAAACTTAGGAGAAAAATGCTGGTTCATCCTGAGATCCCTGGTCCTGGTTCATCTCTGGTAGGTGGATCACCTGGTTAAAGCTTAGAGTAGCCTACTCCTATCTATTTTCTGTTTGACTTTAAGTTTTTTTCATGTTGGATTGCTCCAATG
>NW_015150878.1:0-2758 GCF_000732505.1 Cyprinodon variegatus | reverse complement strand
AATCTAATTTAATGGAAGCTCATTTTTCTTTAATACATTTTATAGAATCTACCAAAACATCACGTCTTACTTTAATTTCTGTAGTTTGCAGAAGGGGTTCTTTACAGCATCACAGAGATCCTTCACTCCATCGTCTTTCAGTTCTTCATTCTGACTCAGGTCCAATTCTATCAGATGGGAAGGGTTGGAGTTAAGAGCTGAACTCAGATAAGCACAGCTGATGCTTGACAATCTGCACAGCCTCAATCTGAGAAAAGAATGAAACATATAAGCTGAAGCAAACAGTGTGCAGAATAAAAATGAAAAATACAGAAGAAAATAATCAGAGAAACATGAACTGATGTCTAACTTTGATTCAGTAAAACTGATTAAATCTTTAAAGCAGCAGAGACACAACAGGTTGCCATGATGTTGTAGAATGCGTCAGTCCAGGCTTTAGAGGTTCTGTGCTGAAATTACAATGGAGCCTTAATAGGGCGTTTAAACCATGCCCTAATTATTGTAAGTATAAAAGAGAACCACCTACACAGGTTTTGGACTGGTCCGTTCTGGATCCTGCTGATGATCCACCCTTCCCTGAAAGTCCAAGGAAGGAGCGACTGGGTTCATGCCACACAGTGCTGTAGTTTTATTCCTGATGCGTCTGAGAGCATGGTCAACATCAATGACATTTAATAGGAGTCGCACAAAACTTAGGAGAAAAATGCTGGTTCATCCTGAGATCCCTGGTCCTGGTTCATCTCTGGTAGGTGGATCACCTGGTTAAAGCTTAGAGTAGCCTACTCCTATCTATTTTCTGTTTGACTTTAAGTTTTTTTCATGTTGGATTGCTCCAATGGTTAAGGGGATAATAATGAAAATGACAAGTACCACTATGCTGCAGGTCAAAGCTGATGGAGCTTTTTGCCGAACTTTAGCTATGCAGTTCTTTTTTTTCCTCTTCCTCTCTCATGGACAATCGCAGTGTACGGGAACAGAAATCATTCATGTGGGGTGGAACTATGGTCTGACCATAGATATATATGATATGTCCAATGTGCCAACATCAGAACTTTATGGTAGAATTCTTTCTTAGAAAGAACAATCAAGAACTCCATTTTGATCTGGCCTAGCCTTCAGGGAAGGCTTTAAAGAAAGTGTCTTTCAAACTAAATCACACAACCAGACAATACTTAGGAACACATCCTAGCTCTTCACATCTGCAGGGGGCTTTTTTACACCTATTGAGCTTTAGTGTGTATATGAGTTTTTCCTCTCCACTGTCACTACAAGCATGCTTGGTGTGAGGGATTGCGTAGTGCGCATGTCCGAAAGCAGCATGCTGCAGTTACACCGCTCCAGTTACATTTTGAACTTTCTTATTTGATCTTTTTTTTATTTCTCTTGTTTTTTTTTCACAACAAAAAATGCCTTTTAAAAAATAAGAAAAAAATATAGTGTTTTAGGTGAATAATTGCTTATTTTGAGCAAAATAATCTGCCAGTGCAGCAAGCAAATGAGACTTGGTAAGATTTCTTAAAACAAGAACATAATATCCGAGTAGGAAGCATCCAAAAAAACTTAATTCAAGTATAAAAATCTACCTTTTCTTTTACTTGTTAAGAATTTTTGTCTTGTTTTAAGCAATGTATTCTCATTTATTAGTCATTATTGCTTAGAATTTATTAACCTCTAACCAATTATTGCTCAAAACAAGCATACAACAGGCTTAGAAACAAGGGAAATGTACTTCATTCCAGTTCATTTAAAGGCTTAAAATTAGTCTTTTTTTCTTAGCTAGAATTAATTTCATTATTTAGGTATAGTGAATGTATGGGAAAAATACACTTGACAAAAACTTCAAAACGNTTTGATCTGGCCTAGCCTTCAGGGAAGGCTTTTAATGAAAGTGTCTTTCAAACCAAATCACACAACCAGACAATACTTAGGAACACATCCTAGCTCTCCACATCTGCAGGCGGCTTTTTTACACCTATTGAGCTTCAGTGTGTATATGAGTTTTTCCTCTCCACTGTCGTTACAAGCATGCTTGGTGTGAGGGATTGCGTAGTGTGCATGCGCGAAAGCAGCATGCTGCAGTTGCACCGCTCCAGTTACATTTTTAACTTTCTTATTTTATCTTTTTTTGATTGCTCTTGTGTTTTTTTGTGTTGTTTTTATCATGCAGCTCCCACCGGGACACGCTGCCTTTGTTTACTCCAGAGAACAGCTGATCGCTCTAATGCCAGCCAGCGTTTTAGCCAGACCAGCTGGAATACCATCTGAACTCTGGAGTTAAACATGCCGTGGATGCAGAGGAGGAAAGCAACATCATGGGATGAAAGGAGGGTTGAGACGGGACGGGCTAATTGAAAGGAGAATATTTAAGCGGTGTCTCCCCTCTGTCATTATGGGAAAGGTGCAGTCTCTTAGCAGCAAGATGGACGAGCTAACGGCACTAATGTGGAGCCAACCGGAGTACCAGGAGTGTAGTCTGATGTGTTTCATGGAGACATGGCTGCACAAAGACATTACGGACCTGATTGTCTCTGTGGATTGCTTTCTTACCATCCGGGCCGACCGGGACACTAAGGGCCGGATTTATCAAGATCCAATTTTGCGTGCAGTAACTGGAATTTTGCGCGAGGGGCTGAACCATGGTTTGCGGGTGATTTAACAAGAGTGATTGCGTAACTGGTGGCAGGTGCAAAACTGTTTAAATGATGGTTTTTCGCGTTTTGTGGTATGCGGCAAAGTAGTTTGTAGTTTGTACAAACTA
>NW_015150877.1:746413-747641 GCF_000732505.1 Cyprinodon variegatus | reverse complement strand
TTTTAAACAGTCAATAGTAAGAACAACATCCAAGTTAGGAAAGAAACTATGGACTGTCCTGCTGAATCCAGGCAGAGCAGAGCGAATGTGAAACATGAATGAAACTTTGGCTGCAGGCTTCTAGAACAAAACTAAAAGACAGCAATGCTTATGAAAATGCAGTGAATGGCTGAAGCCCTCCTACTGTATATAAAACCCAAAACATATGACGGCAGGATCATCTGCAGATTACACACAGATTAATTGTGAACATATAACGCATTTTTGTTGAACTCCATGAGGTGGGTTGTGCCTATAGGTCCTGCAATGTAAAGGATTGTGGAAAACCAGGTAGCTCCATGTGGCAGATAAGAACTTTACTGCTTCCCAACTGCCAGCACTATTCAGACAGCACTTATCACTATGCTTGCTGACACATTTACACTGTGGATTAAGTGTCCTTATTGATTTTAAGTTTTCCGATTGAGTCTTAGGTTCCTACTGGATAATTGGTTAGGACACTGGGAGCTGTCTGGATTGTATAAGATCCAACACCACTTAAATGCACTTCTAAACTATAGATTTATGCAGTCTGTAAATCTTTTATCTGCTATAATCTGTCATAATTTATCCTGTATTATAACCCCACTAATATCTACACTAACGTTCAAAAGTTTGGGGTCACATTGAAATTGCTTAGAAATGGAAGATTTCCTACAACGGTGTGTACTACTTCCTTCAGAGGACAGCACAAACAGGCTCTAACCAGAGTAGAAAAATAAGTGGGAGGCCGCGTTGCACAACTGAGCAAGAAGATAAGTACATTAGAGTCTCTAGTTTGAGAAACAGACGCCTCACACGTCCCCAACTGGCATCTTCTTTAAATAGTACCCGCAAAACACCAGTGTCAACATCTACAGTGAAGAGGCGGCTGCGGGATTCTGGGCTTCAGGGGCAAAGAAAAAGCCGAATCTGAGACTGGCTAATAAAAGAAAAGGGCAAAAGAACACAGACATTGCACAGAGGAAGACTGGAAAAAAGTGTTGTGGACGGATGAATCCAAGTTTGAGGTGTTTGTATCACAAAGAAGAACGTTTGTGAGACGCAGAACAAATGAAAAGATGCTGGAAGAATGCCTGACTCCATCTGTTAAGCATGGTGGAGGTAATGTGATGGTCTGGGGTTGCTTTGGTGCTGGTAAGGTGGGAGATTTGTACAGGGTAAAAGGGATTCTGAATAAGAAAGGCTA
>NW_015150877.1:743811-744665 GCF_000732505.1 Cyprinodon variegatus | reverse complement strand
GTTGGAGAAAAGCACAGGTTAGTGACCATAATAATCTGATGGAGGGTTATCATTCATATGAATCACTAACAAGGTTAAACAGTTTAGTCCAAATCCATAGAACAAGCTGGGATCCAGCCGGCAGGCTGCCAACGAGGGAAACAGATCAGAACAGGAAGGTTGAGAAGTCCAGAACCCCGGTCAGGGTACCAATTAGAACAAAAACAGGCTGGTTCAGGATTCAAGGAGTCCATAGATAGTTCAGATGGGAGCAGGCACGCTCAGTGGATAAGAGGCAGATAAGGTTCAGGAAATCAGAAACACTACGGAACGCTAAAAACCCTCTCTCCATTGGCCCCCGAGAATGAGAGCATCAATAATCTGGCACAGATGGCTGGGACTGAGCTTTATAAATAGAAGCAGCAGCAGGTGGATTAGATTAGCAGTAATGAACAACTGGGTAGAGTTAGACAGGTGAATGGAGTGAGCAATTATGTCAGCCATCAGTGACAAGATCATGACATTATTGGAGCCTTTATTACAGGGAATGATCTGATCTAAACATGAAAATCAACCCTGTTAATCAGTGAGTGTTAAAGCAGCTAAGGGTTAAATTCTGTCTTCTGGAATGAAACAGGTCAGTTATGGGTGAAGCAGCAGGTTTGAGAGATTTAATCTCAGCAGGTTTAACAGGTTTAGGCTCTGCTTCTTTACCTCCCACACCTGAACTAAAACAGGAAGACGTTTTTCATTGTTGTTCCCTGCAGAGAGACTCCCAGACGTTAAGATTCGCCTTCAGACCAAACTCTCAGATGCAGGAGAGAAAAGTGGAAACCTCCAACTCTGCTGCTTCAAGCTGCTCACACTCCACACAC
>NW_015150877.1:743414-743732 GCF_000732505.1 Cyprinodon variegatus | reverse complement strand
GGTGTCATTCATGCTTTCAGCATGATGAGTGTTTAGAAAGGTTCATACTTTCTGATCAGTGCAGAGCTGAAGGTTTCTGACAAACTTTGGAGGGAAACACTTCAGTTAATCTAAGTTAATGACAGCAGCACAATAGTTAAAGTAGAACTGAACACAGGAATAAATAAAAAGCTGAAAGAAAAGAAATAAATATAAAGCTGAAAAACATCTATGCATGGAGAAGCAAAAAACCTAAATGACAAAAGCATGAAAGGATTTGTTAAAACCAAGACAGAAAACATAAAAAACTAAAGCCTAATTAGGAAAACTAAAAGAAAA
>NW_015150877.1:738567-739649 GCF_000732505.1 Cyprinodon variegatus | reverse complement strand
TGGGATGTTGATGTTGGAGAAAGTGAAGCCTGGAGACTTGGTATGATAGAAGAATCTGTCCCGAGGAAACACGGCATTGTGTCTGGATTGTTGAATATAGTGTTTTATTCAGGTAAATACTATGAAGAGTCTTCACCAGCTCCTTTCAAGCTTCTCTCAGTCCAGAAGAAGCTCCAGAGGATCAGAGTGAATCTGGACTGGGACAGAGGAAAGCTGTCCTTCTCTGATCTGGACACTAACACACACATACACACCTTCACACACACCTTCACTGACAAGATGGTTCCCTTTATCTCCACTGTGGATAGAGTAAAGTTCTTACCCATGAAGATCTCAGTGAGCAAACAGCAGCTCTGATGTTCTCAGCACAAAGAACACAAAGTCCAAATAAAACCTTTTTAAAAACTCTTTCAACAGGAAACTGGAGATGAATTGATGTTGGAATCTGGTTATAGACTTTGTAATCGGATGATAGACTTGATCAGCAGTCTTTAAGGCTTACTGGTCATCTTCACTCTTCATCCTAACTTCTGGCTTCCCACAGGGCTGGGTCCCCAACCACTGTGGCAGTAGGGCAGTCTGCAGAGCTTGAAAATTTCAGTTTACGCACCTGAAATAAATAAATAAATAAATGGCACTTTATTGATCTCACAATTAAGAAATTAACTCTCTGTATTTAAAACATCCCCTTTGGGGAACAGTGGGCTGCTATCTTGGGGCGCCCATGGAGCAGTGCAGGGTTAAGGGTCTTGCTCAGAGAGCCAGAGTGGGAGTCTATGGGAGTGGTGCAGAAAGTCAGAACCTCAGGATTCCAATCTCTATGCCCTAACCACTAGGCCGCCACTCCCCTACTTAAAATTTTCACCTATATTTAAGAGGTTTCGTAAAAATTAAAAAAATATCCACTGGACTTGGTTTCCAAGATTTGAAGACGTTTTGCCGCCTCTCCAGGAAGCTTTCTCAATTCAAATGTCTGGATCCGCAGTGAGTTTGAGGCTTATATAGACAAGGCCTTGTATCGCTAGGAAACATGCAAATGGTAACCGATAAATCGGCCGTTTGGTTCCATCATTAGCCTGTAA
>NW_015150877.1:727235-736635 GCF_000732505.1 Cyprinodon variegatus | reverse complement strand
CATCTTCACTCTTCATCCTAACTTCTGGCTTCCCACAGGGCTGGGTCCTCAGCCACTGTGGCAGTAGGTCAGTCTGCAGAGCTTGAAAATTTCACTTTACGCACCTGAAAAAAATAAATAAATAGAACTTTATTGATCTCACAATTAAGAAATTAACTCTCTGTATTTAAAACATCCCCTTTGGGGAACAGTGGGCTGCCATCGTGGGGCGCCCATGGAGCAGTGCAGGGTTAAGGGTCTTGCTCAGAGAGCCAGAGTGGGAGTCTGTGGTAGTGGGGCTCGAACTCAGAATCTCAGGATTCCAATCTCTATGCCCTAACCACTAGGCCGCCACTCCCCTACTTAAAATTTTCACCTATATTTAAGAGGTTCCGTAAAAATTCAAAAAATATCCACTGGACTTGGTTTCCAAGATCTGAAGACGTTTTGCCGCCTCTCCAGGAAGCTTTCTCAATTCAAATGTCTGGATCCGCAGTGAGTTTGAGTCTTATATAGACAAGGCCTTGTATCGCTTGGAAACATGCAAATGGTAACTGATGAATCGGTCGTTTGGTTCCATCATTAGCCTGTAATACCTGAAACCTGTCTATGATTGTTAAGAGTCGGTCGTTAAGGAGGTATTGTTCACCGGCTGGAGTGGGTAGGTCCCTCTGTGATGGGGTGGGGGGTTTGGTGATATCTGGAAGGAATCATATCTATATATATTTAAGAGGGTACTTTGATGCGAGGAGAACACCCTCGTGGCTTTGGTCACGTCTCTTTCAATTGTAAGTTAGGTGAGGGCAAGTGAGAGGTGAATCTTCTGGGTATTGTTCTTAAAGGCGCTTTGTAAGTAGGGAGTGAACGACCCATAAGAACCTCCTCCTCAATGATCAGTAAAATCCCCCAGTTGACGTCCATGGCCAACATAAGTAGGTTATTTTGTTCCAACTACACTATATCCCTCTCAGTGCTCCTCAGCTCCAGTTAAAACTAAAGAATCCTCTTGGAAGAGAGGTGAAACATCTTCCGGACTTCATGTCAAGTTGCCTCAACTAAAGTTTTTTGTACCATGACCTGGATGGCTGAGAAACTTTACAGAGATGTCAGTTTGCCGAGGATTCAGCACCAGCAGTGGGGCTCATTGCCAACAGGAATCAATGCATTGACTGAGACCGTAATGTAAGGAGAACCTTATAATTGTCGTCTCTGGAACAGAGATGGAGATGATCACCAGGTCCAGGGATCAAATAACCTGCGTGATGAAAGAGCCCAGCAATAGCTTTGATGGATGTAGCTTGTCTCCTCAGGATGGAGGTTCCACTTTATGCTTCAGCATCCATTCCAGGACTGGATTAAAAAAAGTTTCTTCTCAGATGCTGGGAAGGCTGTTTAGGAGTTGATTGTGGTGGACTTTGACAGAAATTTTCTTTAAGAAGCTCTGAACTAAACCTTTCTATAAGTTAATTAAACTATCCAATTTCTGTTTCAGCCTCATTTTTTATGAACTTTGAAGAACCCAGTCCAGGTAGACTGGGTCCTTTGTAAGACACAGCGGGTGAAATTTCGTTTCATGGGTACATGTGACTTCAAAGCCAGATGTGCAGTGCCCTCCAAAGTAAAGTTCCTGCTCAAACGGGCATGGAAAAACTTCCCTTCATTTTACTTTCTGCCCTCATCTTAGCCTATGCATCTGTTCTAAATTAAAGCAGGTCTGCTACATATGTAGCTCAGTGTCGTTTTTGTCTACAATGACAAAATTGTTTTGTTGATGCTCCCTTTTTTCATGACTTTTACGAGAACTGAGAAGCTAAACATGGTTCATTGATGACGAAAAGATGACGACTCATGGGTATGAGTTTTCATTGACAGAACGAGACTGTATGAAAACGTTAGCGGGTGTTTTGTCAGATATTCAAAATGCATCATCTTCTTTTAATCTGCTAAGCACTATCAGCCATGTTGCTGTGCCTGTTTGTTCATGCCGCCCACCTGGTGTGCAGCAGCTGATNTGCCTGTTTGTTCATGCCGCCCACCTGGTGTGCAGCAGCTGATTGTTTGCTCTCTGCAGTATGGCTCTTCCTGCTCTCACTACTTAATAAACTATGTGGATGATCATCTTCTGCCAAGTGTAAAAAATCCCTTTGTCTAACTATCAAGATTTTATTTCTTCCAGCTCACAAGAGGTGATACTAAACCTTCTTTAATTTATACCAAAAGGAATCCCTAAATTATATCCACCTCAGATATTTATTTGCTTACTGTTTATTTTTGAATAAAGACTCAACTGAAAATGTACAAAGTATACTGCTCTCTCAGTTCTTGTGTCTATCTATTTAAATATGAAGTATTGTCATTAAAACATTTTCTGTTTCTTTTGAATATTTCACCATTTTAGTTAACGTATTTAGATTACAGAGTTCGAGGCATGGGTCGCACCTACAAGGTAAGTTCAGTCAATTAATTGTTATATCTATATAAACATATAGACTTAGTGCAGTGCCATGCTTTAATGAGCATGCTTTAGAACTTAAACTTGCATGGAACTCTGAAGGTTCTTAATCTGCGCTCACGGTTTTCCAATCTGTGAGCGCAGATTGAGAAACTGTGCTCTCAGTTTATAAATACGTGCCCACGGATTTCCACCGGCTATTTTTTGTTTTACTCCAACACCCAGGGGGCTCTGTAAAAATCTACTTTAAGTTATTTTTTTTTTTTCCCTTGAAGATTTTATGGTATCGGTATCAGCCAATACGGCACAGCCAGGTATCGGGGCCAAAAAATTCCATTGCCGTAACACTACTAATTATAAAACACGGCAAAGTCCATCATCTTTACTGTCGACAAGCTGCAGCCATGTCCCGAATTCCTCGTTTTCCAGCCACTTTGGTTGAAACTTTGAATTTTCCCATTCTCTAGCCTTTCTCCACCTCAAGCTTCTAACTCGAACATACGGCTTTACAATCAACCGGAAGCAGTTCTGTGGAAACATGTGGAATCAGTTATATCTAATCTAATATATCTGACGAAATTGTTTTTTATTAAAGTTTAAACTGATTCAAATGCCACTATAATCACATTTAATGAATTTTAATGCCAATTAAGGCCTTAATTTAGAAAATATTAATTTAATGACCCAGCTACAGCCTCTGCAAGAGAATGAGGTGCTGGGCACTAGGAGCAGACTCAAATACCAGCCCAAGCTACATTACCCATCCACAAACAGGAATAGAGACCACCAGCCCTCAGCAAAGATGTGAGCCATGGGGCACAAAATGAGACATAGCCCGACGCACCCCCAGGCTCGGATAAGCGCCAGCCAGATCAGGAAATGACTAAAGCGAGTCCTATGTCTACATCAAGGTGGAAGATATGCCACTCTCAACCAAAGGCCAACCCAACCCACGTTTGGAACACACACACACAGACTGCACATTGAAAAGGACAGAAACAGCCCGCCAAGGAATCGATGAGGCCAGAAGACAGGTGACCTCCACACCCAGGCGCCAATTGGGCGGCATGGAAAACCCAGGACCATGGCACTGGACATATCCTCACCCAGAGGCGGCATGAGGGGACCAGAGCCCACCAAGACCAGCATCAGCTTAGGTAACGCCCAATAACAGGCTGTGAAAAAGAAAAAGGGGCTTGCCAAATGGGGAATGCACGTACTATATTTCTGTTTGCGTATTACAAATGGCTTGGTGCATGGTTGCAGCAATAAGTAACAAGGGGGTAGAAATTGAAGACTTCATGGGGCTTTCTTTGGTGGTGCAGTGGTTATCGACACGATCCATGTATGGAGGCCTTAGTCCTCGGTCGACCTGGGATCGAGTTCAATCTGTGGTCCTTTGCTGCATGTCTCTCCCCCTCTCTCATACCCCCTTTATTGTCAGCTTACTGTCCAAAAAAGAGCCACGGATGTTGTAAAAACAAAAAAAATACAATAAAAATTGGAAGACAAAACAAAAAAGAACAACTTGCAGCTTGTTTAATATATGTTTTGTTTAAAATAAATATAAAAGTTTGAATGTTTTAACTTTATTCTTCTTACATTTCAAAATGTAGCAGTACAAATGTATGATTTTATATCACTTCTAAAAGGTATTTTACCTAAAACATAAAGTAGTATAACTATAAACGACCACAAAGCTGCATTGTTCTCGTAAACGAGGATAATTTAATAATTGAATTTTTCCATATTTGTCTTCAGACATTTTTTTTTTACAGTTAGAGATAGATTCTCCAAAGCTCCTCACATAGATCCACCAAAGCTTTGTTTTCCTCAGCCAGCCAGCAAAAAACCGGCAACAGATATTAAAACATTATTATTCCTTTATATTAGAAGTGCGGAGAGGATGGACCCAGATACCACAGAGTAAAAGTAATGCACCTAAGACACGCAGGAAGAGAAAAAGGAGGAGTTCAGCTACTTTCAGAGTGTTAGACAATCATTAAAAACTGTTCCAAGCTGAAGTTTAAATGCAGCCATCAAGGTCAGGAAGGTTATATCAGTGTTGGGTTTTAAAAGACACATTTATTTTTTTATTCCCAGTTGACCCAAAATTACTGTTAAAGGTCTCCAGGAATATCCAAGGAATAACAAAGGCTCCAGATCTGCTCTGAAGTGGAAGCTGCAGGGACACCAGTGTTTCTGTCAGGAGTGAAGGCAGTTCTACACCAACATGGACTGTATGGGGAGGACATAATAACTAGAAGCACTTTTAGATTAACGCAAGTCCCTCTTGCTTTGTGGCATGGAATAACACAGCGCAGACAACGCTTTAACATTGAGCATAAATCAAAAATGTCTGCGTCATACCTGCGACAAGCTCACTGCAACACACTGCTGCAGGAGTATAACCAGCCCTTTAACCCGTCTGCAGCAGCCCTCTCTCGACATAGCCGGGTGCGAAGTACTGCTGGCTCCGATGGCAAGTTTTTTTGTTTTATTTGACAAAATGTTCATTTGATTTTTATCTGATGGGTTAATTAGTATTCCTCTCTCTACGGACTTCCGGGATTTTTGGCATACGGTCAATTCATCCGCTATATCCCGGGCGCCGCTCCGTTGAAAAGATTTTCCAGCTTCCGCCTTGGCCCGGGCGGGCTCCGTGATGACTCGGCCCGGGCTCCGGGACAAGGCGCAAACCCGGGTGTTGGCGGCGTATTTTTAGCGTGCCCGGGGGCCGCACAGGGATTTTTTGAAAATCGGGTAAAATGTTCTCTAATGTCCCAGTACCCGAAATGCCCACCAGGTGTTGCCTGGAATGCACCTCGGGTGTCCCGATTCTTCCTTAATGGCCCGTATGACGTTTGGGAATATTGTTTCCCAAACGTCATACGGGACACGGTCCAGACATTTTCAGCCCAATGTCCCGAATGTTCCCCCGTGTCGCTCTCCGGTGGCCGGATGTTTCCCAAATGTCCCAGGGGCCGGGACAGGAGGGTTACAGCGTGGTCCAGATGTCCCGAATGTTCCCTCATGTCCCTCTCCAGTGGCCTGATGTCACCCGGACCCAGAGGGCCGGAAGGGACGATTCCGGCCACGAAGTTTACATTGTGTGTAGTATTCCCTAATGCTACTGTGTGCCAAGTGTCCCATTTTCTGGATTTTGGGACGCTTGGTATATAAAAATGTCAGGCAAATGTCCCTTTGCATGGGGACAAATGTCCGATGGCGAGCGGACATTTGCCGGACAAATTCCCTAATACTACTACTTTTCAAGTTTCCCAATTTCTGGATTATAGGACAGTTGGAAAATGTAAGGCAACTGTCCCATTGCATGCCATCACAGAGTCTGTCAGAGGTCTGAAAGGGGACATTTGACCAACATATTCCCTAATACTATTGTGTCCCAAGTGTCCCATTATAGGGGCGACCGGGTATAGTTGCAACACTTTTTGCTCCAGCACCTTTAACTCTCAGAATATTTGAGCTAGAGTTTTCTAACTTTTATATAAATATCGAATAAATGGTGTTCCTTTGTTACCACCTACCCAGCTAACCGGGGTAGGTGGTAACACCTTTTGGGGTAAATTGTAACAATTAGACAAAAGAAGCAAAAATAGAGGCCACACCATGTGATATGCTCCAAAAAAGAGGTTTACTGAATTAAAAAAAACAATACAAGAACAATCTCTCTCTCTATATCTCTCTCTTTCTGTTACTGACCATAACTCAGATATACTCTGTGTGTGCATGTGTGGTAAATTATTATACTAGCACAAGCTCCCTTAACATGCATAATGTATGCTTAATAACACCAAACAAACAAGTAGGTCTTACTAAAACCAATGTGTTGCTGCTCCAATGACCCACGCTGGGAAGATCACTGGACCCCTCTTCTTAGCTTCTGCAGTTGTTGGTGCCACTTTCTATTAGATAATTTACGCTCATATTTAGTTATTATTTTGGCTATGTGTGGTATTTGCATATTTATAGAATATTTTACGATTGCATTACCACATTACTATTTTATAATTTCCTTTAGTTTAAATCTGCATTTATTTAATTAAATAAATTAAATAAATTAATTAAATTATCTTGAATGGATAGCTGATAGGAATTGACGCTGAGCGATGATGTTGCAGAGCTCGCGTGTCTTTGGAATGCAAAAAAAATCCACTGATATGTTTGTTCTAACTGGAAATAAAGTCGGGGCAAACACACTGTTTTCTACCGTTGTTCAAAAAATCAACACACGTAGACTCTTTAGTTCTGTCTGACTAAGTGGTTATTTGCATTCATCAGAAGAAACATTTAAGCACAGATATGCAGTTATTCTATCTTTTCAGTGTTATATGGCAGATCCCATGCACCTTCTCAACTGATCTGATTTACTTGATCTTCAGATAACCTCATCAGATAACTTTTTTAAAACATCTGAAGACAGACCTCTATTACTCTTTCGTATCCACTGCCTCAGCATTCTGTAAAATTATTAAAATCAAAATATTCTTAATTATATGTAAGGGGATGGTTGATGCACTTTTTAAAGATGTGTTACAACCCAAACCAACCCTGCCAGTGATGTTTAGCTACCTGTAGCAGCATAGAGGTTTAAAATTAGCATGGGCAAATGCATCACATTTTGTCTGAAAAATTACTCTTTCATCTAATTGAAGTAATTTCGTTTAACCCTATTAAGGAAAATGTAAGGTAAATGTCCCATTGTGGGACACTTGCCTTACAATTCACCCAATGTTAATGTATACATACTGTCCCAAAGTAAGGTATAATGGGACACTTAACATACATTGCTATTGAGGAAATTTTAAGGCAAATGTCCCATTGTGGGACACTTGTCCCACATTTATCCCAATGTTAATGTATTCATACTGTCCCAAAGTAAGGTATAATAGGACGCTTAACATCCATTGCTATTGAGGAAATTTTACGGCAAATGTCCCATTGTGGGACCATTGCCTTACATTTATCCCAGTGTTAATGTATTCATACATATATAATATAATGGGACACTTAACATACATTGCTATTAAAGAAATTGTAAGGCAAATGTCCTATTGTAGCCCAACTATAGACACTTTCAGCTGGGCAATAATGGGACACTTGCCTTACAATTCACCCAATGTTAAGGTATTCATACTGTCCCAAAGTAAGGTATAATGGGACACTTAACATACATTTCTATTGAGGAAATTTTAAGGCAAATGTTCCATTGTGGGACACTTGCCTCACATTTCACCCAATGTTAATGTATTCATACTGTCCAAAAGTAAGGTATAGTTGGACACTTAACATATATTACTATTAAAGTCATGTATTATATATTAAAAATTATATATTTTGGCAGGCCTGACTTTGCTATAGTGAGTATGATGGAGAATTTTAAACTGAATTAGATTAAGACTTACATAAGAAGTAGTGTCATTCACAAGATTAAGAGCTCTAGGCCAGATCTCGTCTGAAATGACTATCCCCAAATAAAAAAAGTCAGAATTTATCATTATCTAGAGACTATTAATAACAGGAAGTGAAATGCAGCTCCTGGCGAACCAAGCTTGTGATGATGTCATCAGTATGCTTTTGTTCCAATTGACCCATATTTACGCTGCATGCTCCCATTCTCACCAAGTCCAGACTTTCCCGTGTTTTTCTCAAGAACATACTTGGCGAGAACACGAGTCCGTACTCACGTTCTTGTGAATCGATAAACGGCCTGAAAGGCTTGAAATAAAAGATCCAGAGAAGAAGAAACTTACATCAAAGGATTAAAATGGATAACATCTTATATATGACAGTGAAAATATAAAGAACGTCTTATTTAATAAATTACATTATGTTTAAGTATGGTATGTTTTTTTTATTTTTACAGGGACAGAGTACAACATTTCATTTGTAAAAAAATAAAAGGAAAGATTTGGGTGCACACATTCATTACTAATGATACAAAATAACTCTGATTTAGAAAAAGAGGTCGTAGATAATGGAAGACTGCAGTCTCCTCATCGAATGGCCCTGGAAATGTGAGTTCTCACCTCAGGGTGACAAACATTCTTAGAGCAGGTGCAGCAGAACCACGAAGAGGTAAAGAAGTAGGCATACATTGGCATACATTATTACATTATTAAAGCTGAGAAAATATATTTAGAAATAATATTAAAATGGTGGGACCGGCTAGTTTTTTGTCATGTGCTATTATTGCACTTTTAGGCTACGTTCACACTTCAGGCTTTGATGCTCAATTCTGATTTTTGTTGTGAAATCTGATTATTTTTACGTTGCCATTCATATTTCCAATTATATGCGACTTGTATGTGATCTCCTGTGTGAACTGCAGTCATACAACGCAAGTGTCCCACATGTGCAGTAGAGGACGCAATGACGTCACAGGCCAGTCTTTTTTTCCGGAAGTAAACATGGATGGCAGCGCCGGCTCGCATCTAGCGGTCTTTTCCAACCATAAAACACAATCTTTTCAATATGGTTAAACATAAATACTGCTCTCTGCATCATCATCTACCATGGTTGTTGATTTTCTTGCCGCTTCTGCGTAGGAAGACACATATTAGTGTCGGGTATTAATGATTTTCAGGTCGAATGAATGCGACCTGGCTGTTCAGAAACAGGTCGCGTTTGATCAGATTCGTATCGGATTCAGGACCACAGAGCCAAGTGGCCTGCGTCGCATTGGAAAAAATCGGATCTGTGTTGTTCAGACAGCCATGAAAAGATCAGATCCAGGTCGCATATGAGCAAAAAAAATCGGATTTGGGTCACTTCATGCTGCAGTGTGAACGTAGCCTTAAAGAAAGATTCAAAAGCAGCAAGACTGTTGAAAATGACTGCGACCAACTATACAGGAAGCGGGAAGTTACCAAAGAATTCAAATGCATGTGAGATATTTCAGGTATATATGTACGGAAGAGAATTAGGGCCAGTGGAAAAAAAAAAAAA
>NW_015150877.1:722650-724103 GCF_000732505.1 Cyprinodon variegatus | reverse complement strand
GTCAGAATTCTGAGATTAAAGTCAGAATTCTGACAAAAAAGTCAGAATTCTGACTTTTTTTCAATTGTAAATTGAAATAAAATTTTAAAATCAGTAAACTTTTTTTTTTCAGTGGCCCTAATCATCTTCCGTAATATATGGGAGGCTTGTATATACCTGAAATTTGCCAGATGTAATTTTATAGATTTTCTTAGGTTCTTAACATTTTTTTTCTTTTTAAGTCAACACCGGGTAGAGTGACGACTAATTTGGTAAATTCACAGAGTTATAATTTTTGTTCCTTTCATATGAAAATTTGGACAATTTATAATTTATCAGCAGTTTCTTAAAAAACATTGCAAAAAATATTTTCTGTGTTCAATATCAGACAAGAGTTCTGCTACTAATCAGGCACCTTATTCATTTCCTCTGTTCATCTCATGGCCACTTCTATAGCACTTTTCCCATGAGTGAACAAAGCAGTATCATCTGCATACATGATAATATACATATCACAAATAATGAAATAAACATGACTCTCTATAAATGTGGTGCTGTGTAGTTATTTTCTAACTGAAATACAATGAAATAGAAAAAGCACGAGAGCACAGACCTTAACCAAGCAGCAAGTTTGTGATTTACAAATACATAAAATGGATCATAACCACATTCTAATGAATTGTTCTTTGGCATGAGGCAGAGCTTTGGTAACAACATCCTTAAAATCTCTTCATAATTTTATAAATAAGGCGCAGCATGTGTCTGCAGTCTCTGGTGTTTGTTCTGCTCTCACCCTATTCATTCAAAGCTCCAAACCTGATTCGTCTCATTCTGATCTGAATCGAAGGTCATTTTTGAGGTTTAGATCTTCCAAAATTACTTCATAACTGCCTTTCACAAATAGGCTGCATATATAGTGGATGGTAAATGGTGATTATGAGTACATATATATGTCTGTTGCTGCCACGGTTAGCTTATAAAATACTACAGGAAGTTGGATATTTGGAGGTAAAAACCTTGTTTTCCACTCCGTAGACATAGAAGCCATAGTCCTTCCCACTGTACCAGTAAAGAGCGTGAGTGAGGGGCACCAGCTCGATGGTCTGACGCTGTGAAAGAAAAGATGAAGGTCATGATGTCAGCCTCTCTTAAACACTCAACTGTTTTAAAAGGCAAAAAAACAATCTACCACAGCATGCTGGTGGACCCAAAGGCTTTAGCTGCAGCAACATTAGACTGAAATAAAGAAAAAGTATTTTCTGTCCAGCTTGAGACTAGTAACACATATATCGATATGCAACGGGAGACATAAGCCCCGTTTACACTACCCTTGAAAAACCGATCAATGCGGAGACCGGTCCGAGCTCGGATCAGTTAACCAGGCCGAGTCCGGTTCTGATGACCGTTTACACATCAAGCTATCTCGGTTCCTTGACTCCTCACCTCCTAGTGACGATCTGCGGTATTACTGCCA
>NW_015150877.1:720249-721493 GCF_000732505.1 Cyprinodon variegatus | reverse complement strand
TGGCAGTAATACCGCAGATCGTCACTAGGAGGTGAGGAGTCAAGGAACCGAGATAGCTTGATGTGTAAACGGTCATCAGAACCGGACTCGGCCTGGTTAACTGATCCGAGCTCGGACCGGTCTCCGCATTGATCGGTTTTTCAAGGGTAGTGTAAATCGGGTATAAATGTATGACCAAAAAAGTACAAGATAACAAGCACCATGATTCCCTGTATAAAAGGAGGGGTTTTAGCTGTGTGTTGCTCTGAATATACAGATGTGTGTTTTTACTAAGATAGGATGGAAGGAGCCTGGTTGAGCCTGAGCCTGGTTCTGCTGGAGGTTTCCTGTTAAAAAGGAGTTTTTCCTCTCAACTGTCGCTACAAGTATGCTTAGTGTGAGGGTTTGCATTGAGTCAAAGAGCCAACTGGTGAACTGGAAAGTGCCTTGAGATAAATTGGCACTATATTAATAGACTGAATTGAAGGACAAGAGCAATACAAAATAAGCTTCCATCCAGGAAGCTTTTTCAATTCCAATTGAATTGGATGGGAAGCGAAACGTCTTCAAACATGGAAACAAAGTCCAGTGGTTTGTTTTTTTACTTTTTTGGAATGTCTATGACCTGGATGACTGAGAATCCTCACTAGCACAGACAACGGCAATAATCTTCCAGAAGAAACTGCCCATCAATGTGGGAACTTTTATAAGTTAATTACCAAGCTATCTTTAGTTCAGGCAGAAGGAACATCTCAGATTTCAAGGAATAAATGTCCCAGCTGATGCCACCCAAGATCAAAGTAGGAAGCTCCAAGAAATGTTCAAAAAACAAAGTGCTATATCTCCTACTCTACAGGCCTCAGCAGAACAAAATGGCAGTACAATTTTTAAACAAAATTGTATCTGGATGAAGGACAGGACATCTAAGACAATTTCCTCTGGACAAACATATCAGCAAAGACACTCCACCAGCATGATGGGGGTAGGATGATGATTGGAGCTCTACCAGAGCCACAGGACCCAACCATGGAGTGGAAACGTAAATGTATTGCACGCCATGAGAGCTGAAGCTTGGTCCAAACTAGAGCGTTGATAGAACCATTATACAGCAATACAGACGTAGTGGCCGAGTCAAAGGTCCAGATCTCAGTATGACTGATATGCTGTGGCAGGACCTTCAGAGAGCAGAGCTGGATGTCCTGAAGATGTTTTTAAACAGTTCATTACCTGTTGGAGGATGCGACTGGTGGAAGTGAAGCGACAAA